>NW_021703780.1:101921342-101941614 GCF_005190385.1 Monodon monoceros
CCAGGCCGAGGCCGCCGCGCCCGGGATCCACTGCGTGGCCGCCGCCGCTGCCCAGCATGAATGGGGCGCCAGCCGCGCGGATGCGGACCGGCCTCGCTCTCACCGCCCGCGGAGCGTCGCGCGCATGCGCCGCCCGGGCGGGCCGGGCCGGGGCGGGGCCTGCTCGGGGGCGGGGCCTGCTCGGGGCGGGGCTCTCGGCGGCCTCCAGGGGGCGCTCGATCCCCGCCGACCGCCCTAGCCCATCGCTCGCTTCAAAGGGCAACGCCGCTGCCAGGAGCTGCCGGAACCTGGTCCAGATGCGGCCGAGGACGGCGGTTACGGCTCGGGGTCCTCAGGGAGCGGCGGGGCGTGGCGCGCGCGGTCCGGGACGAGGCCGGCGGGCTGGGCAAGGGGCCGGGCGGCGGGGCGACGCGGGGCGGAGAGTGGGTCCGGGTGTCGCGGGTCCGAGCTCGCCTGGGTGGCTGGGCAGACGCGATCCCCGTGGCCGCGCTCCCGCAGCGGTTCGCGCGCCCCAGAGCCGCCCGAAGGTGAGGCCACAGGGGCACCTGGCCGAGGGGAGGCGAGGCGGCCGGAGCCATAGAAACAACCAAAGGGCCGGGGGCCCGTGCGGGAGGACGAGCTGGGGCGCAGCGAGGGCCGCGGGGGTGGCCACGAGCCGGGAGGTCACCCCTTAGGAGAGGGACCCCCGCAGGCCCGGGTGAGCCCCCGCCCCTCCCCGCCTCACGCAGCCGCGTCCCGGTTTCTGAGCTGGTCGTTCTCCATTTCCTGTGGGTCCGGCGTGGCTGGCTTGTCGGGACGTCGCGCTCATCTGGGGACGTGGGGACGCGGCCGAGTGGCCGACGGGCAGGCGGGCCGTTCGCTCTGCTCTGCGGCGTCCCCCGAAGGTGCGGGGATCCCAGCGTGGCTGGTTAAGCACAGCAGTCCCACCGGTTCTCAGAGCCTCCGCCGGGCCCCGCACCCGCCAGCTCCAGCCCCAGGAGTGTCTCTGAAGACGTCCCAGGTTACACGGCTTCCTCCACCCCTGCTCCTCACCTGTGGTCCGCTCCCCAGAGGAGACCTGATGAGGCAAAGCTCAGCACCACGCAGCACTATCAATCCAGGTGGGCCCCGTAAAGGCACTCCAGACAGTGGAGCAGACTGTGTTCGTGACCCTGGGCCAGGGAAGGAGTTCTTCAACCCCAGATCAAAAATATATAAAGGAGAATACGGGTCAATTTGACTACCTTAATATTGGTTATTTTTGTTCATTAAAAGTTAGGAAAGGAAATATCAAGATAAGCCAGGACTCAGGAAAACACATCTGCAACACAAGTACACTTGACAAAAGCTGCGTATCCAGAATTTATGAGAAATTCCCAAGAATCGACAAGGAAAGCCCACAGTCCAACAGGGACACAGGGCTTGAGACCCCAGCACCGCAGTTTGTTGGAGCAAAGATGGCAAATTGTTGCTCCTAAGAGCCTTGCACAGTGGGTCCCTGCCCCTGAGGAGGCCGGCCGGGTGCAGATGGAGGGGGAACCACAGCGGGGGCTCATGGGGGGTGGGGACTGCAGCTCAGGCGCCCCCCCCCATCCCACCTCACAAGGAGGGAAATGAGTCAGCGGGCGCTGGGCTCTTCCTCCTTGGGTTTCCTGTGTGGGTTTCGCTTCTGTCACCCTTCAGGAGGGCAGGCAGTGTGTGGCGAGGCAGGGAAAACAATTCCTAGAACCAGAAACAGATGGGGGGGCGGGGGGAGGGCGGGGGAGGAGGGCCTTTCTGAACCTCTAGTGTTCCTGCCTCTGGAGCCATGCCAGGGCCGTTTCTGCGTTTCTGTGACTCAGAGCTTTGTGCAGAAGTAGACTTGGGGGGCCTCTCCCCTTCCCGAGGCAGAACCCCACCGCTGATGTGGCAGGAGGAAGAGGCTCGGGGTAGCAGAGAGGGCCAGACACCTCAGCCCCTTGCGGGTGGCCACTGATTCCCAGCCACCGGGCCCAAAGCCAGGGTGGCCCTGACTCCTGCCTGGCCTTCACCCCCACCTGTCACCTCCTGCCCCGAAGATGCGCCAGCTCCCGCCCGCCCCTCCCCATGCAGCTTTCCACACAGACGGATGGAGAGGGATGCGGCTGGAGGAGGGTCTGAGGGTCTGAGAGGAGGGAGGACGCAGGGTGGGACCCTCCCTGGGCAGACCCTCCAGGGGCTTGCTTCACACACGGAGCCTGCCACCCTGCACCCATGGCGTGTGCACGCACGGACACGTGCACATGTGCAAATGCACACCCGGGGCTGGCCCTGAGTGTGCAGCGCCCTGGGTCCCCATGGCCTACCCTCTCCCACCCCGTGGGGTGGGTGCCGCCAGCCTCAGCCCCCTGGCAGCTGCTGTGCACACGGGGCGGCCGCAGTCACTGCCGCATTCTGGGAAGCCCACGCTGGCCGCTGGGTGGAGACGGGAGCGGGGATCTGTCAGGGGCCGGCGTCGCAGTGAGGCCGATGGAGGGATGTGCACAGAGCGGTCCCTTAGAGCAGGATGGGGCTCAGCCCGGAGGCGCATCACCACCCACCCCGCCCTCCCCAGCGGGTGCTGTGGTCCAGGAGACAAGCCTCACCTGGGCCCGAGCTCCCAGGGCCGCTCAGGTGAGCAGCAGGGAAGCGTGGTCATGGTGCTGCCTCCCCGTCTGTGGGCTCTGCTGTGGGCCCCCCCCAGCCTCTGTGCCCAGTGGCCTTCGTAGCTCCAGGTGCTTCTTTCCAATAGGTCCAGAATATTCCCAGAATGGACCCTCATGAAGTGGGCTGGATCACAGGGCCCCCCTGAACCAGTCACCTTGGCTGGGGCTAGAACCTGACGGTGGGCTGGCTGGCACAGGGAGCTCTCCAGAGCCGGGGGTGGTCCCCCAGAGAAAGTCCAGGTGCAGGTGTTAAAAGAAGTAGGCCCAAAGCAGGACAGGCAGGGCACCCAGGACCCCGTGGTGCCAGCGGACCACCGCCTGCCTACCTTCTCCCCCACGTGCCCAGCGTTCTTGCTCCAAAGATGCCTTCACACCTCAGGCCTGTGCCCATGCTGTGCCCATGCTGTGCCCTTGACCAGGAGTGCCCCCACTGCAACCTTTCATCTCTCAAGGCCCAAGTTCCCTCCCCTACTCCTCCAGGAAGCCTCCCTGACTACAGCTCCCTCCCCACCCGTGAGCCCTCTTTGGGCTTTCTGCCCCACTCAGTACCAGCGGTGACCAGCCTGGGCTGACAGTCCTGACCTTGGGGACAGAGCCAGGTCACTGTCAGCACTACACTGTATAGAAGACAGTAGCAAAGCTCCTGCCCACCACTACACGCAGCCCTGGAGGCCTCAGCATCACCTTGTCCTGGGGCTGCAAACTGAGATGACTTCGGGGGCCAATCAGGTGAGGGATGTAAACAGTGAGACAGGCCGGACCGAGGGGCTGGCTGGAGGGCGCCTGCCCCGCGGATAGCAGCGTGGACGTGCTATCAGGCAGGGCGGAGGGAACAAGATGCACCAGCAGGAGGGGCCCGGCCAGGGGTCTGTAGTTGGTGCAGCGCACGTCACGCCCAGGAGGTCCAGGGTGGGTGCTTGTCGCCTTGGGGCTCACAGTCAGGTCACAGATGTTCCCAAGGATGGATGCCCTCGGCAGGGCCGTGGCCTCTGGAAAAGCCACCCCTCCACCCTCTCTGGGACACAGTGGCCCTTGCCACCCGCAGCCCCAGGAGTGAGAACCTGGGGACGGGGAAGCAGCCCAGGCCTTCTCACTCTGCGAAACACCGTGGGCTGAAGCGGGAGGCTGGACTCCCACCCAAAGTAACAGGCAGCCCCCAGTCTGCCCACCCACGCGGGGTCAGAGGAGGCCAGCTACGAACCCCAGATGGAGATGCAGCTGAGGAGCTCAGCACACGGCCCCCAAATGTGCGGGACCCCATCCAGAGTCACCGTCAGAGCAAGCACCATGGAGCCTGCCTGGGGGCGCAGGACCGACAGATGCCAACACGCAGGTGACACAGAGGGAATGGCTGGCAGGAGCCCTCCCCCCAGGAAGCAACGGGGGAGAGGGTCGGAGAACCGGGGCTGCGCTGAAGCCGCCGCCACTCGCGCCATCGGAGGGCTCAGCGCAGAAGACGGCGCACCTGGGACAGCTGCGACGTGGGCGCAGACGTGCAGACAGGGGAATAGGGAAAGGCTGTGCGCGGGACTGGGCCCCTCTCCTGCGGAGCGGAGCCTACAGCCCACAGCTACCGCTGAGCATCAGACACGCGCTGACCTACGTGCCACCCTGCACGCGCTCCAGCCGCGGGAGGCAGCAAACAACACAGATGAGAGGGCAGAGTCGACCCCAACGCTTCACAACCCACCCTTTTGGAATATCTCTGAAACGACAGACTGGTGGTGCTGAACAGATTCGTGGCTTGGGGGGCGGGGAAGGCTGGTTCTGTATCTCCTTCGCGGTGACCGTTCCAGGAATCCACTTGTGATGAGGGACCCAGAGCTCACACACACCTGGTGTGGACGTCGGCGTCCTGGTTTCCACGTTGTACGACAGCCTCCTGAGACGTGAATCCTGGAGGCCAGGAGAGGGTATGGCCTCTGCACTATCTCCCCAGCTTCCCGTGAAGCTACTGTCACTGGAGCTGATGACGATTTCACAATCAGAAGGTAAGGGGTACCCTGCTGTTGCTCTGACCCAGGCCCAGCTCTGCTGCCGCCACCGCCTCCGGAAGCAGAGCTGGCCCCGTGGACGAGCAGGTTACACGGCAGATGTCCCACCGGCAGAGACCCCGCAGGTGTCCTGGGGCTGCCCTGCCGCCCCCCGCCCCCTCCAGCCGCCCTCGTCTCCTGGTCTCCAGGCTCAGAGCTCATGTCACCTCCTCAGGGACACTACCGGCTCCCTGTAGGCTGGCCCCACCCACTCAGTCACGACAGCACCAACGCCCTGGTATTTCCATCATGGGGTGGGGCGGGGAGATCCCAGGAAGCCAGGGCCTCATCTCAGGGTGGGGACACGAGGTACCAGTCTGCGTATTCATTCTGCCGCACGACAGATCGCCCTGAATCCAGTAGCTTCAAACAGCACCGTGTACTGCCTCTGAGGGTCTCTGCGGGGACGTGGGGATGCAGCAGGGCAGGCCCGGCCCTCCAGTCGGCTGGACAGAGCCTCCCCAGCATTCAGGCACAGACCCGCCTCCTGCCCCGTCCCACGTACCCCTCGGTGGCTGCCTGCCCCGTGGGCACAGTCGGCCTCAGGGTGAGCACAGCAATGGAGAGGTAAGTTGGAATTTCTGGGGAGGCTTTGAAACCACCCACAGTCCCCTCGGTGTCACCCCTTCTGGCAAAACCCTCCCCTGGAGGACGTCCCTGTGCCACTAGGGCCCCATTCAGAAGAGCACAGGCTTCGGGGTGCTCCGCTCCCATCACGTGCCCACCCCTCGGTGCGTTTTCTGGGTCACGGGGCAGATGGCATCGCCCCCAGGGTCGCTGTGAGAACCACAGAAACACGGGGCAGGTAGCTCTCCCGACAGCTCTTCCATCCCCAGCCCAACCCGCCGGCCAGGGAGGGGCTGTTACCGTCCCTTTTCACAGCGAGGAGCCTAGGCACAGGAACCCGTGCCCAGGGGACATGCTGAGCCTGCTGGGCACCCCCTTCCTGCACCCGCCCCGCTTTGTCACAGATGGAATCTCTGTGATTTCCCTAATCTACCACGAGCTCTGCATGTGATGCTGTTCCTCTGTGCCCACGAGGTCACCCTGCTGACCTTGCCCGTGGCCCCGGGGCAGCTCCTCCTCTCCAGGGAAGCCTTCCTGAAGCACCAGCCCACCGCCTGGTCAGCAGCAGCCCTGGGCTCGTGGGCTCTGGACCTCAGCGTGGACATCACCATCTGTTTCTGCGCCGGGGTCTCCTCCACAGAGAGCCGTCACAGGGTCCCTGGCAGGGAGTGTGACAGAGCCAGCCCGTATCTTCTGTGTCCTTGGTGGGGAGGGCAACAGTCAGCCATGCTGCTTCCCCATCCTGGGCACAGGCCTTGCAAGGAGCAGGGGGCAGCAGAGAGGGGCCGGTCAGGGGCTGGGCCCTGAACAAATAAGCTGGCTCACTGGAAACCCCCTCCAGGGCCGGCAGGGCTGTTTTGGGACAAACACCAGAGGTGACATTCAAAATGTTTAACAGCCAGAGTGGACACCAGACATAGACAAAGGACAGGACAAGCCTTGATCAAAACCTAGCTTTGCTTCATCCAGCAACACATTCACTGACTTGCTTCTCTGAAAGGTCCAAGGAGCTCTGAGCTTCAGGCACGGTTGGATCCACAGGCCCAGACATGTCACCGGGCATCTCTCTCAGCTCTGCCTGCCTCTGCAATTCTCAGGTGTGGTCTCCCTACCTGTTGGCCAAGACAACCCTGGCAGCTCACTGGATCTACTGGAGTCGTGTGACTGAACCCCCCTCCCCCTTGCTCACTGTAACGTTAGGGTCAGGAGGGGGCAACCCCTCTGGTGGGACAGCTGCTCCAGAATCCTTTACCTTCCAAGAGGTCTGGCCTTTTGGGGTTTTTTAACAATTAAAACAGGCCTTTTAATTATTATGCTCATGGTAAAAAGAAAAATCCAAGTGGTGCACAAAAGGACCCCTAGTGAAAAGGTATGTCCCCCTGCTGGGCCCCCAGGTCACCTCCTGGGAGTGAAAATTGTCCCCAGTTTCCTGCGTCCTGGCAGCAACATGCACAAGGATATTCTCGCCTCTCTGTCTGCTGAAAGATGCACCTGTACACCTGCTCCGAACCACCTGTGCACGTCTTCTTTTCTCACTAACAGGGTTTGGAGGCCATCCCACAAGAGCTGCCTCAGGACCCCTCCCTCTCCCTCTCGGAGGTCACACAAGTGGAAGCACCCAGCTCCGAGGCAGACACGCCAGGTGCCCCGTGAGTCACTCTGCCGTGTGACTCTGATAGGACACCAGAGGTGGAGGATACTGCTGGACTCCTGTAGGTCTCCAAGAGGCTCCGCCGCTGGCCCTGCTGCGGGAGGGGAGCCCACCTGGCCACAGCCTGACGGCAGCCTTGTGGGACGCTGAGCGGGGGACCTGCTGGGCTGCACCCAGGCCCTGGCCACAGAGACGTGGCTGCAAGCTGCCAGGGTCAGGTGGGAAGTCCTCTCCGCCCGGCTTCTCGTGCTGACCAGATGCCTAAGGTGCGTCCAGGCGGTTCCGGGAGCTCCCGTGGAAGCACGGACCTCAGGGCACCCATAGCTGGCCCTGGACACCTGGGTGGTTCCAACGCCGAGGCTGCCGCCGTGCCAACAACCCTACACCACCCTCAAGGCGACACACACACTCATCTCGGGGTGTCGACCCAGCAGAAGCACCCACAGCTGCGCTGTCTGGCCTCCAACTCCAGCCATCGCATGGGTATTTCTCTGCAATTCCCTGATGCATCAAGGCTGTGGGGCACTTTTTCATGCTTCCTGGGCTCCCCAGAGGTTTCTGACATTCCTGTGTCAGCTCGAGGGCGGTTTGTTGTCTGCCCGTAACCCCCAAGCTGGACCTAGAGGGAAAGAGAAACTCTTTGTAAGGCAAGAGTCCCTGGGCCCTTCCTGGAGCCCGAGGATGAGGGCGGAGAGCAGGGCTGAGGTGGAAGGAGACCGGCCGGATCCTGACGCCTCTGTCTAGGCTCCTTGATCCAGCTATGCCTGAAACGTCCTCTGGGCTCTTCTGTCACACAAGCCAGCACTCTTCTCGCTTGTCAAGTCGAGTAGGGGTTTGTCCCTCGTGCTGCAGGGTCCTGGCTCGTGCAGGGCAGGAGTTGGCGCCCGTCTGGGTCCACCCTGCCCGGACTCCTGTGCTCCAGGAGCCTGGAGAGTCATTCCAGGGTGACGTTCTGGGGGCCCACCAAGCCCTGGGGAGGAGGTGGATTGCGGTGGGGAGCCTCCGAGTCCCAGGGCTCCACCAGCCCTCCCTGCTGTGGTCTGCACCCTCCTCATGGCCGCGTGTGTTTTGAGGCTGAATAACCATGTAATTGGTTTATCCGTTCCATAGCCAAACCTCGGCAAATATGTTTTTCCTAATTAGTTGATGTTTATTTAACGGGAACAACCAGTCCATTAAATTTAATGAGGCAGGTTGTCAGATACGAAGCGGAAGTGTCTTCCTTAAGCGCGACCCGGCCTTGGCAGGGCTGGGTCCCGGGCCCGGGCCGCGCGGAGCTCCTGGTCTGGGTGCGGGCAGACAGGCAGCAGCGTGGGTGTGTGCGGGCAGCCCTCGCTCCTGGCCCCCTGGCCCCACGTCTTCTCCACTGCATGACACCCTCTAGCCTGGATTTCATCCGGTCCGTCTCCCCAGCGACCTCCAGGCCCCCGGGGGAGGGTCTCCCGTCTGCTCAGCACTGCACCTCCCGTGCCAGGGCCATGACTGCCAGAGTGGACGTTCGCTGCCAACGCTCGTCTGAGTAGCTTCAAGACCCCTCCTGCCGCCTCGGTTCCCCGGCCCCCCAACCCCGACGTACCCTGGACCCTGCCTGGTCTCCCCACGTCCCTCCGGCAGGCTTCACACCCCCACTGCCCGCTTAGCGGGCGGGAAGCTCTTTGCTCAGGGAGATCCAGGCTCTGCTGAGGGGTCGCCCCTGGGCCCGACAGCCGGC
The DNA here is from genome assembly GCF_005190385.1 of Monodon monoceros. Lineage (NCBI taxonomy): Eukaryota > Metazoa > Chordata > Mammalia > Artiodactyla > Monodontidae > Monodon > Monodon monoceros. The sequence continues at coordinate 101,929,947 of NW_021703780.1, forward strand.
GGGAAGCGAGGGCCGGCACCCTGGACCCACGCCCAGGCGCGAGGCTGCACCCTCCACCTGCCTTCGGAGGCTTCGAGCCGGCGGGGCGGGGCGGGGGGCGGTGGTGTTAGAACGACGTTCTGGTCCGTGTGGAACAACAGAAAGTACAGTGAATTATGAAAGCCCTAACAAAACACACCGTAATCCTAAACCCCCGAGAAAAGCACGGGAACGTCTTGGTGGGCACGCCCTGGCCTGGCTCCTTATTTCCACCTGTGTACAGGTGGTGTTTGTTCCTCCAGACAGCGGGCTCACGCAGCTTCCACGACTGAGTTTTGAAACGGACTCACGCTCCAGGCTGAATCACCATCATCAGTGGCCACAGAGCTGGCGGGCGGAGCACGTTTTATTTAACGCGTCCTCTGCTGCTAGGCACCTGGTTATTTCCAGCGTGTTGCCGATGTCACTGACACTATGATACACCCAGTGGGGCCCAGCTCCCCAGAGAAGCCCCCTCCGGCCACTGCCCAGGCCTCTCCCGAGGGCCTCGCCAACTGACGTCCGAGGTCGGCTCTCCTGCTGCACCAAGGCCTGGGGCACCGACCAGGTGTCAACGTTGCTTCCCAGCACCCGGATGTGGTGAGGACGGCAGGGTCAGCTCCTTGGGCCTCCCAGGCAGAGAGGAGCCTGCAGGACTTCCATGAGGGACTGACCTTGGGGTCGGCACCTGCCCATCAGGGGAGGGAGCAGAGGGCGGAGGCACAGCTGGGCTGCTCTGGGACACTGCGCGGCAGCCCGGCCTTCGTGCCGCTCCCCCAGGCAGTCGCTGGATGCAGCTCTGGCCCTCCAGTGTGACTCTGGCCAGGTGGTTCCTGAGCACAGCGACTTCCCCGAGGGAGCGGACTCAGGTCAAAGGCTGGACACCGGCAGGATTCTGGGTGGCGGGCCCTCTGCTCTCACACTTGCTAAGCACTGACCATGGGCCACTTGTCACACAGTCCCGGGAGAAGCGCCTGTGAAGGCTGCAAGGCGGGAGGAGGGGGGCCATGGGCCGCGGCCACATCCCTTGTGGTTCCAGCTCCCTGAGCCAGCTTCCACTGGGTGACCTGTGCCCTCCCTTTGTCCCTCCGGCCCTGGGTGACGGGAGCTTCATGCTACTGCTAAGTTCTGGGTTATCACAGCATCCCATCCGAGGTTTTAGTTCCTCTACCTCTTCTGGGGCCAACACCCTGGACTCAACTCCTCTGTTTAAAGAATCAGTGCTTTCTGGCTCCTGGTTGGACCCTGGACGTCACAGCCCATGACATTTAATCCCCAGCCCCAGGGTAGGATGGGTATAACTCCCCAACAGTCACACAGCCAGGGCCTGGGCCCAGAATGCCTGCCTCGAGGTCCACACCCACTGGACACAGCCTCACCTGTGCCACACTCTCTCAGGCCCCACTTCCTGCCACGCACGGCCACGTGCAGGGGCTGGAGCCGCGGGCCCACACGCAGGCATGTCGTGCACAAAGGCCCACACACGTACACACAGAGCTTCGCACCCTGAGCACACGCAGCCCCCCACCAAAGTGACGCTCGGACACACAGCCCTACGGCCACAGTAGGGGAGGCCACAGAAGCTTGGTTCCGGCGCCAGTAAGTCCGGGGAACGAGCTGAGGTCCAGGAGGGAGCCAGGGGCACGAGCAAGTGGACAGCACGGCTGGCTGCCTGTGAGAGACACAGGCACAAGTGCACACGTCTGCTCACACACAGGGACGTACACACACACAGGCACAGGTGGCCAGGTGCAGACAAACCGGTGCACATGCAGGCGCTCCGAGGCTGCCTCCTGGGTGGGAGAACAGGGTCTGAGACTAGGAAGCTGGACGCGGCCCTGGACGCCACGGGCTTCTGACCGAGTCTCAGAAGGGCCTCGGCAGCTTCCAGCTGCAGGGTGGCTCTGATGTCACTTAGGGTCAATGAGCTGGTGACCTCGCAGAGGGCCCCTCGCTGGGCACCCTGCCACCTACCGGGCTGCTGTGTGTTTCTGACTGTTCCCTGGTGTGCTGGGGAAGCTGACCAGGACCTCTGGGTGGGCATCTCCTTGGCCAACGTGCAGCTGGGCTGACTCGGCTGTGGGGCAGCTTGCCCAGCCCCCTGGACACCGACAAGCCCCGCGGACCTCCAGCTCCACACGTGAGAACTGGGGGATGCGCCGGGGCTGCAAAGCCGGCATCAGGACCGCTGGCTCTCAGCTCCAGAGAACTGCGGCAGGAAATCAGGCTCACCAGCCGAGCGTCCCCCTCCTGCCGCCCACACAGCGCTGGGCTGGCAGGTGCAGCCGTGCGGTCAGGGCGTCTCAGCGGGGGTCCTGCCGAGGGTCAAGGACTGGCAGGTGGGCGCTGACCAAGCAGAGTGCACACCCCAGCCCAGCCGTCACCTGCCCTTCTCGACCCGCATCCCTTGCTCAGTCTGCAGAATCACCAGCACCCAAGCCAAACATCCAGAAACCGCCCAGGTCCTCCCCTTGCCCAGTGAAGTCCAGTCCTGCCAGTTCCAGCGCCTGAGGCTCGGCCTGCTCTGTCCCCAGACCCACCGCCGGACCCCCTGAGGGTCACTCATGACCCCAGGTGTCTGCAAGGCTCTCCACTTGAGCCCACCTCCCCCTAAGGCCAAGGTGACACCCCTCAGAGGGACTGGACTGCGCTGGTCCCTCAGGAGCACCTCCTCCCGGCCTGGCACCCACCCCTGGCCCTGCGCCCCAGTTGTACTCTCTGTGCACAGTCTGTGCCCTGCCCCCGGCCCCCATCTGGGCTCCCTCTCTCCCAGCCTCTGGCTGCCCGGGAGCCCTCCACCCGGCGCTGGACTCAAGCTCCGCCTGTCAGGAAGCTGGCCCGCTCCCCTGCTGCGTCCCGACGAGGAGCTGCTCCCCTCGCGCACCTCCGCCTGCTCTGGGCACGGCCAGGCCCACACCCGCCTGCCCCACTGGCGCCGGCGGGTGCCCGTCCTCCAGCCTGACCTGGGGCCGCGCTCCAGGAACGGAGGCGGCAGCAGGCCCGCCTGGCAGCCCAGACACGACTGAAGACGAGGACGCCTGCTTTATTTGTCTGCGGACAGGGGCACACACGCTACTTCTCCAGCACGGGGGCATCGGCGGTGCCAGCAGGGGTGCCGGCGCCTGCGGTCTCTGGACTGTGGTCCCACAGCGGGTCCCCTCTTCAGGCTCCAAGTCACTGCCAGGCCCGGAGTGGGCCTGCGTCAACCCTACAAAGGAGAACAGAGTTCAGGCCCACCAGGAGTGTGCGTGTCCCCCAGGCTCTGCTCCACGAGGGCCCGTTTCACGGAGAGGGTCCTACCCCGTGGGTCCCCAGGCCTGGACGCGGCCTCCTCACCTCCATGCCCGGTGCCCACACAGCACGTGCCCGTGGCCCCCCGTCTGCACCCTGTGCACACGGTCTTGCCCGGAGACGCAGCTCTCCTTCGCCCCTCGAGGTCTCCCCTCTGTTCTCTTCTCAGCTCGGAGTGAAACCGCCTGGAGAGCCCTCACACCCAGGCGCTGGCCCGTGGGACACAGCACCTCGTGGGGCTGGAGCTCGCCCCACAGCCCTGGGGAGGAGCCTTGCGTCTAAGACCTGCTCCCTCCCTGCTGCCCGGCAGCTCCCAGGAGCAAAGTGCTCTCAGGGACCCTTTAAAGCCGGAGGCTCCTGAGGTGAGACTGGCGGGGCCTGGGACCTTGGGGAGCTGGCAGGGAGGGTCAGGAAGGAGGTCCACGCCTCAGGGCAGGGCCTCTAGGACAGCCTGCAGTGCCCCCAACATGGGGCTGGGGAGCGTGTGGCACCCGGACCACCATGACTACCTCCACTCACCAAAGGCCGGGCCCCATCAGGCCAGCACAGGAGTGGCTGCCCTCTGCCCCCTCAGCTCTCCCCCTTCCACAGGGCAGCCCGGCCCTTTCCACGACCCCTACCCTGCACCCTGGCCTCTCCACCCCACCCCCGGCTGCGCAGAGGTCAGGACGGGTGGCCCCCCTGGACAGCAGGGCCTGACTTGACCAGTGCTGACCTCGGACATGGCCTAGCGGCGCCCGCAGACCCCTCCCCGCCCACCACCACGGAGCCCAAAGCGGCGGGAGGCCGCAGCTGACGCCTACCTTGTGCGCTGAGCCGACGCAGTGCTGGTAGGCCTTGGCCAGGTCCGCACACAGCAGCACCTCCTGCAGGTGCTCGCGGTAGCAGCGCAGGATCTGGGCCTGCAGCCCCGAGCACACGGGCTCCACCCTGCGGGGCCTGCGGAGAGGAGGAGGCAGTCTGGGGCAGCGCCACAGGCCAGGCATGGGGGCCGCGGCGTCCGGTCGCCCCCCAGAGAGGGGCCGAGGTGGCCCTCGGGGGACCCCCCCCCCCGCCCAAGGCCTCCAGGGCGCCTCCCGCCCGGGTGTGGGCCACCATCGTCTCCCCCAAAGCTGTTTTTCTGATTTCAAAACTAATACATGCACGATGAGGAAAACTGGAAAAACACAAAATGTTTAAAAAAAAACTAAGGTGTTCAGACTCTCACTTCCTAGAGAATATCACTGCAGCATTTTAGAGGAATTTACTGTTTTTTCTTTCTTTGTTCATCAAGGTAGGTTTAGAACCTAAAGCTAGACTCTAAACGTATTCATCTGAAGAATGATTTTATGTTCTCTTCTTAAAAATACGAAACAAAGATGAAAAAGGGAAATAAAGTTTATTCTCATCGGTCACCAGGGTCTTCTTCCTGACGCCTCGCCCGCTGCCCCTCCCGCCCTCCCCTCTCTCTGGACCTCACACATGCTCCCCTGTACACGCACCCTCTCACACTCACACGTGTGCACACATACACACGCACATGCACTCACGCCCCCGAGCTCCTGCGTTCGCGGGCTCAGGCCCCTGCTCCCCGCGGCTCTGGGCGGGGTTGCCGTCTCTCACCGCCCGCCCCGACCCCAAACCAGGCAGCAGAGGGCGAGGAGGCAGGTGGCTGGCCCAGGTCCCACACTAGGATGCAGGGGCGCCGGGACACACACTCACAGGGTTTCCATGGTTTCTGGTAGGTCCACCAGGAACCTCGGAGCCGCGGCTAAGCCTGGGCCCCGTGTTGCCCTCCCAGGCTCGGGCGCCGGGGAGGCCTCGGCAGCGGAAGGACCCCTGCTCCTGTCACCCGGGGCCTGCAGGTCGACAGCTCCCCGGCCCCGGATCTACTTTCAAAAGTCCAGCCTTGCAGCAGGTGCTGGGCTAGAATGCTGGTTTTAACACAGCTCAGCCTCCCACATCCATCCGTTAAGACCAGGAACAGAGGGCTCAGCGGCTCTCGTTACCCAGCTGCGGCCGACACGCCCAGCGCCACCATCCCGGCAGCGATGCCCACGGGACTCCGGGCCCCGCGTGTGGGCTTGGTCCTCAGGCCTGCTGACCACACGCTGCAGCCCCCTCCCTTCCCACCGCCGCCCCCCACGCCCGGACAATCCCTGACGAGGGAGAGACCGTGATCAGTCAAGATCCATGGCTTGGACGGAACTGAGGGTTTACAAGTTGAACAGGCAGGAGGCGGGGTGGGGAGCAGCCACCACGCCCACGCTCAGGTCCACGGCTCCAAAGGTCAAGGCTGTGCTGGGAGAAACGGCCCCCTTTCCCCGGAAGGCCCTGCCCACCACCCAGGATTCCACTGGGTCCTGAGGGCGCAGCCAGGGGACGCAACGGCCCTACAGCGCCACACGGCCCTGCTCCTGTCTGCACAGTGCACACAGGCTCGGAGGCTTCCTACCTGAGGAGGACGCGTGTCTCTCCTGGGCGCTGGCCTTCGTACAGGAGAACAGACGGGCTCCCAGGCTCACCCTCTCCTCCCGGGCCCTGGGGTCCCCTCACTGGGTTCCGTCTGCCGCTGTAGTGGGGTGACCGCCTGGCTGCCCAGTGCTTGCAGGATGCCCCTCCCTCCGCGTTGAAAACCCTTCTGCCACGGACACGTCCAATGGTGGGCCTTCTAAATGCCTCCGGACGGGCATCTCCTCTCTGCTGCCCTCGCCTGGAAATAGCTCCCTCTGCATTTCCCTCCGGGCTCCTCCGTCCCACCTGCCCTTGGCGGGGAGCCCCCGAGGCCGCATCTTTCGGGCTCCGTCCTGGCACCCGCCGGCCGTCCTCCCACACAGACCTCCTGCTCGCCCGGCCCTGCGGCCCCTGGAGCAGCAGCTCCCATCCAGCCCCGCTCCCGACGAACAGCCCCCCACCCGTGGCCCTTGAGGGTGCGGCCAGCAGAGCTGTCAGAGCCGCAGGTCTCATGGAAAGAGGCGTCCGGGGGCAGGACGGCCGGCAGCCTGGCCAGTGATGTGGGGCTCGTCCTGGAGCCGCACCCTCTCCAGACCGACGGCGGAAGCGACTCACCCGCTGGCTGTAAGTGGGCAGAGCAGTGGCTTCTTAACTCTGCCCCCCACCTTCTGTCTTCAGGTCCCTGGACCAGGGCCCCTGTGCGTTCTGAGGGCAAACCTCTCAGAGCACCCAGGGGGCTCCCAGTTCAGGAGAAACAGAGGGAGGGGCCGAGCAGAATCCAGCCCCTCACACCAGGGTCACCCGTGGGCCTGCGGACGCCTCTGTGCTGGCGTTTGTCAGCCACAACACGAGGAGACAGGGTGTCAGGAAAACGTCAATCGCGAGAAATTTCACCTGTCTGCCTGCAAACGGGCCGTGAACGGCACGGGGCAGGGAGCAGGCGAGGCTGGGTCACACAGCTGGGGCCGCGGCAAGCCCGTCCACTGCATGCAGAACGGCTCAGGCTTCATCGGCTGCCTGGAAGGTACCCAGGGCAGTGACCTCTCCAGGGAGGGAGAGAAACCCTGCCCCGCCCCCGCCCCCCGCAGCTGAGGGACATGTTAGGATTCCCGGCTGGGAGGCTCTGGGGGGTGAACGCTGGCCCACTCAGAGGTCAGCTCCCCTTGCTTGCCAGCCTCTCCTCCTCTGCACGAGGGGCTGAGACGCCAGACACGAGCCTGCAGGGTGCGGGGGGCGGAGAGCGGGGCAGGCATTTGGCAGAGAAGAGCGACGACGGGAGGCTTTGGGGCTGGGCCCAGGTGTGGTGCTTCACAGCTCACGGCTCACCCAGGCCCGATGGTGCTCCTTTCCCAGGAACCTTAAGGCACCCATCGTGGGGTCCCTTCTCCAAGGAGCCAAGAGACCCCAAGCAGGTGCCCTGGGGGCCAGTGGGGGGCACACAGGTTTGGGGGCTTTGCCACGTGCTGCTGCGAGTTCAGGGTCGGGGGCGAGGAGGGCCCACTGCGCACCGCAGACCAGCACCGGCTTGTGGGGTCAGCTCTCAACACCCACACGGGACCCAGCTTCCGGCTCTCCTCTCCGACGGCCCTCGGGGCTGCATAGTGACAGGCACAGAGACCACCAGGCGCTGTGGGGAGTGAGGGTCTCACACGGGCCAGCTGGCCTCGGCACCGTGGCCACCTCTGGGAATGGAAACCGTGACCCCAGTGCCACCTGTGAACCGAGCTCTACCCGCTGGTGGAAGTGACACGTTTCCAGAAGGAGAGTTGTGATAAAAGGCTCACACGAGCCAGGAATCAACCCTCTCCTCCCTCTGTCCAGGAACCAACACTGCCCAGCAACCAGGCAGAGGGAAGAGCTGGCCTGGGCGCTCCGGACCACTGCCCGCTGCCCCTGCCAGCTTCGGGAGACCGGCCGTGTCGCTCTCACTGACAGGCACCCCGTGCTGGGAACCCGGCCCCCCCAGCCTGCGTGGGCACAGAGGGCCCTCCTCCCTTTCCTTTGTCCCAAACACCCTAAACTTCTCCCCCCAGGGCCAACCCCAGTCGATCCCAACAACACACACCCCGAACTCCAACGCTTGGACCCCCCCACTCCTGGTTCCCTGGAGACTTCCAGCCTAGCACGTCACCCCCAACCCGCCAATTCCTCACCACGTTCACCAGCAAGCGCCAGGGAACCCACTTCCCGCCTAGTTTCCATCTTGGTGAGTGGAGTCCCTGTCACTCCAGTGACCTACCTAGTCAGAAACCGGGAGCCGCTCTAGACGCCTCCCCTCCCCCCCCATAGATGCCTCCCTCTTACCTTCTAACTATAATGTTTCTGCTTCTCTGCAATCTAACGGAAAACCGCAGATGTAGCCACTGCAACTCCCAAACAGCGGTCACCCTCTCTCTCCCTGGGCCTGACCCACCCCACCTGGGTGGCTCTAGAGGCCACTGCTCGTCCTCCCGCCTCCCCCTCCTGCGTCCCCCCTCCCCGAGGCCTTCAGTCCCCGCGGACGCTCGCTCGCTCCTCTTGGCCCCTGGCTCAGGCCTGCGGAGGCCAAACCCGCCCGTGTCCTGCCTCCTCTGCACCCCCTGCCGGCTGCAGCTCTGCGTGGTTCCCAGAGCGCCACCCCCGGGCCACAGTGACCCTTCCAGAAGGGCCCCCTCCCCCTCTGGTGCTCAGGCCTTTGGGGCCCAGCTCTCCTAAGCTCTCCGTGCCACTCCCCACTCAGTCTGGGGTCTGCTTCCTCGTCCCCCTGCCCCCCAAGGGCCACCAGCACCCTAAGGGCAGACACCCCTCCTCAGCATCCCAGCCTCACTACCCCTGCCTCCTACCTAGAGGAGCGGTCCTTCTGCAGGGCCAAGGGCACCCCCATCAGCCACCCCTTCTCTCCCCCAGCACCTGGGTGGTCTGTCTCAGTGGCCCTTCTCTCTCGTACCTTCGCTATTCCACTCTCTGCTGAAGACACACTCATCTCTGCAGAGTCTAGGAACCCGGCAAACCCAAACCACTTCTACTCCTGGCCCTCCCAACCCCAGCCCGCTCTCCTCTCCCAGAAGCTCTGCCCGGGGCTCTGCTCCCACCACCCGGTCCAGCCTCACAGGTTCTTCCTGCTCAGGGGCCCATCGCAGCCCACCTGTCCCTGGAGGCTGGAGGCCTTGTCCTGACTCCGCTCCGCTAGCGCTCTCCCACCACGCATGCCCCCGAGCCCCACGTGGGGCCCCCGCTATTCCCACAGTTCTGCGCCAGACTCACGGCCGGTGTGGTCACTGCGGGACGAGCGGCCCAGTGGGTGCCCACAGGGACCCGACACCCTCATCCTCCTGCACCTCGTACACTGGGCACGTTGTCCCCGACATCCCCATAGCCCACCCTCTCCACTGCGAGCACTGATTGTCCTAGAACATAGAGCAGCTCACGGGTTTCTGCAGCTCCAGGGAGGTTAACAAACCCATTTCTGGGGTGATTCAGCGCGCTGGACCCTGCGCTAAGCAGTCCCTCCCGTCCGCGTCTGTCCCTTCTCTCCGGCCCTGCTCTCCCCCTCCCGAACTCGGGAGGTCCCCTGTCCGCGGCCAGTCTGTCCCCACAAGGGTGCAGGGCCCGGGGCGGCTCGGGGCTGCAGGGGAGCCCATGATGGGCGTGGCCTGGAGGACCACCCTGCCACCTTGCCGCGAGGGCACCAAGGCGGAGGGGGACACAGCTTCGTGAAACAGCAACTGCACATGCTCACCCATCATTCACCCGAGTCACACAGCAAGGCCACCAAGGCCACTGGGGAGGGACCTGCCCTCTGCAGCCCCCAGCAACTCCCCTTCGCCCCCGGCTCTGCCCTCCTTACCCCCGGGGGCGGGGGGGTGTGTGGTCCGCATGGGGGGTGGGGGAGCCCAGTGAAAGGGACAGGGCTGAAACCACACCCCTGCAGGGAAGACACGGCCATGGCCCTGGCCCCAGGGAATTGGACCCTCACACCGTCTGAAGTTCTCGGTCCGCGGCTGGGAACTGCTCTCAGCTCTCCTGTGGCAGAGCTGAGACGCTCGGCTGTGCCGGCCCAGAAGGGGCGTCTGCGGCAAGGTGTGGAGACAAGGCCCTGGGAACCCACTGTGCACGTGAAGGCCAGCGGGTAGGGGCACCTCCCCCAAAACACGCCCTTCCTGGAGCCTCAGAATGTGACCTTGATTGGAGATGGGGTCCTGGCAGGTACCGTTAGTCAGCATGGGGTCACGGTCGGGCAGGGAGGCCCCTGATCCCACGTGGCTGGTGTCCTCCTAAGAGGAGGAGAGACACTGACCACGGACACAGACCAGAGGAGAAGCCACGTGACGCCGGAGGCAGAGGCTGCAGTGATGCGCCTACAGGCCAAGGATACCAAGCCTCCCGGCAACACCAGAAGCTGAGCAAACGCCCGGGAGCCCTCCAGCTTCAGAGAGAGCCGGCTGTGGGCCACAGCAGCCCCAGGAAACAGGCAGCCGGTCATGCAGGAAAGCGCTGAGTGCCGACGGGCAGAAGTCAGTGGGAGGCAGACGGCTAACCAAGCACCTTCTGACAGACAGAAACACGCATCTTGTGTGACAGAGGCTCCGCGGTAAATGGCTCAGGTGGGAGGCCTTTCGTCCCAGGTTGCATCTCAGGCCGGGCCTGAGGTCCAGGTCATTCTGAGGACCAGTCCCTGCCAGGTCCTAACCCGGCACAGCAGCCCATCCTGCAGGTGGGGACACCAGTGTCAGAGGGGTTAGGTGACTTGCCCAAGGCCACACAGCGAGACACAGAGCCAGCATAAGAGCCCGGTTATCTGGCTCCACGCTGCATCCATTTAACTCCACGCCAAGTTTGGAAAATTCCCCCAAAATTCCAAGGTAAAAAGAACCAAGGGTACAGAAAAGAAGCAAAAGACACATGGGATTCAGGCTCCCAGGGGAGCCAGAAGTTTGCCAACTGGAAGGGCCGACACCGGCCAGTGCGGCCGCAGGGGCGCCCGTGCCAGCGCGGGGCCGGGCCCCCTCCGAGCTCACACAAGCCCGGCTGCGCACAGGCCCGAGTGCGACGTCGAGCACGTCCCTCTGTGGGCCCTGCTTCACTGACCGACATCTCATCACCTCAGCCTTCTCCCATTACCACCGCTGGTGTGGAACTGGGCCATTAGACATCTTCCTGACACTTCATTTCAGAGATGCGCTGGCGGGGGTGAATGCACAGAGCAGGCTTTCTATCACCGCTCGGAGGCGAGGTGCGCGGGTGCCACGGAGCTGCACATCCATCTCTGTCAGGACCAGCTGAGCCATGGGGCAGGCTCCGCGGCGGCCTGGCCAGGGCCCAGGGGCTGACGAGACCAGCTGCTCGCTGAGGACCCGCTTCGCTGGCCGCTGCCGACCGCGTGCCACTCAGCCCAGGCGGGTGGGGCCCAGAGACACGCCGTTGCCAGAGGCCACACGGGACCCCCCCGGGGGGGGCAGCTATTCTGGGAGCCCAGGCCTAGCAGAGCTCTGCTCCTGAGGAAACGAAGCGCAAACTGGCCCCCATGGCTGCTTAGCCAGTGACAGGATTCCTCCCTGGGACTGTCACTGCACGCACACATGCACACGTGCACGGAACAGGGAGGCTGCTCCTGGCTTTGGTCCTTTGTGAAAAAGCCACAGGGGAAGCACACGTCCCCCCCCGAGGAGCCTCCCGATTCACCAGACGTGTGGGGTAGACGCAGCCCAAGGAGGCGTGGGTCGCGGGGGTCTTGGGGGTCCACACCAGGACCACTGGAGCCGCAGAGCCATCCCTCACGGTCCCTCAGCGGCCAGGGTGCTGGAGGCTCCAGGGGAGGGAGCAGCAGCCGCAGCGCCTGAGGACCCCCAGGACCCCGTCTGCCGGCATCCTCTGGTTTCCCTTCCTCGAGGCCTCCCTGTCTCCTGGGCAACGGCACCTGCTGGCGGGTGTCCCCCCCCCCCCCCCC
>NW_021703780.1:101941714-102091234 GCF_005190385.1 Monodon monoceros
AGAACTTACATGAGAGCAGGAGGTGCCGGCTCCTCTGGTTTCCCCTCCTCGGGGCCCCCCTCTCTCCTGGGCAACGGGACCTGCGGGGGGGGTTCCCCCCCCCCCCCGGTCTGCCTCCCCCACCTCCTTGTGACACACCTGGGGGGCCTCTCCAACCCCTGCTGTGCCCCCTCCTCCCCGTGCAGGCCCGGCCACTTGCCTGCTGCCCAGGGACAGGCCGGCACCTCCTGCTCTCATGTAAGTTCTCACCGAGGCCCAGAGCCCGCAGGGACCCCGGCCCACGTCCCTCTGCTGCAGAGCCCTGGCCCCAGGAAGAGCACGGTGCCACAAACACTGGCTCAGGCCTCCTGCCTGTCCACGCCCACCTGTCGGTCCACAGTACACGGAGCGGCCGAGGCCACACTGAGGCTTCTTCGCCTGCGGCGGGGGTGACACGGCAGGGGCGACAAGCCCCCGGGATGTGGCCGCCTTTCAAGGCGCCGCACAGGGCCACTTCTTGGGGGGTGCTGGCTGGTGTCCTGGTGGCAGGCTGCCATCAACGGCACCGTGTGAGCCGAGGTCCTGCGTGCACTCCCTGCCAGCCTCCGTCCTCCCGGCCCCTCTGACTGGAGCCAAGTGTCCCCGATCGACTGTGCCACCTCTGCTCACCCACGAGGGGCTGGCACGGCTCACACCTACAAGGGCGCCCGGCGGCTGGGGCCAAACTTGCACGGAGCGGCCCCATTGGACTGGGAGTGCCCCGCGGGCAGGGACCAGCTCACTACCTCTGCGTCCAGGGTCCCCGCCGACGCCGAGCTCAGCAGATGACCCAGCCCAGGGAGACCGTGTCCCCCTGACCGTCCAGATGTCTGCCTGGTCCAGCCTGTTGCCTCTGTGGCCTGTGGGTGGGCCCTGGGCCTGCTCTCCAGCTGCCTCTGGACTCCACTTCCTGGGGGAGCCTCCCCGTGCCCAGCCCCGGGGGTGGGACCCTCGCAGCAGCCAGAAGCTCAGTGTCGACTGGAAACCAACAAACCAAGGAGCTTCCCTCTGGGCTGGGCTGGACCACACAGCCCTCCACACGCGGCAGAGTTAGGTCGGCGGAGAGCGTAAGCCTCAGTGCAGGACGGCCAGCATTTCCCAGCCCCCGAAGAGGTTTGCGGTGTGGTGTGGTGTGCTCTGGTGACAGGGGACACAGGGACAGAGGCAGGAACTAACTTCCGACGCCGTCGGGTGAGACTCAGGCAGAAATACCCCCTGGTGACGTGAGCAGGCACAGCTGCTCCTCCCTGGGCCTTCCCTGCAGTGACTCTGAGGCTGGGCTGCCCCTCGCCCCTGCTGTGATGGGACCGAAGCCGAAGCCTGGAGCCCCTGGGCACCCCCCACCCCTGGTCCTGCCCGGCCCTTGCGTCCGGCCCCCACAGGCCTCCTCCCACCCGGCCCCTGCGTCCACTGACTCAGACCCTTCCCGAAGTCCTGCCCGCCGCCGGCCCAGCAGACCTTATCCCTCTACCCGCCACGCAGCTTCCCCCCCTCAGCCTGCAGAAACGTGTCCTCAGCTGAAACCTGACACATAATCTCAGTGAAGAAACAGGTTAGTGCAGAGCTGGCGCGGTGGGGTCTTCGCAGGTCCGTCCCCCGCTCTACGGTTTCCCAGCACATTTGGAAACCGCAGGGGCCTCTTCCTGGCTGACCCGGGGTGTTCTGAGGGGCGTCTCTGGACGCTGGGGCTGATTCGCTCTGTGGGCCACACCCCCGTCCACTGTCGCCGACGCAGGAGGTGCAAAGGGCCTCAGGGCGTCACCCATCCATGCACCTCACACGTCGCCGAGGGCGGGGAGGGGCCGGAGTCTCCATGCAGGAAGCACCGGGACGGTCAGCCCCCTCCTAACCCCCATCTGCGCTCTGAACCACAGCTGACCCTCAGCAGCATCAGAGTCGCTTGCGGTCCCCGGAGTCCAGCAAGACCCTGGCGCCACCAGATCCGAGGAGAGGGAGACAAAGCCAGGAGGCGGTGGACGCGGCCCCAAGCCGTGCAGTGCTGGGCTGGCTGTGCTGCCCGTCAGCCTGGAGTCACCGAGCACAAAGCACGAGGGTGGGCGCCCTCCTGCCCTCCTGCCGGAGGGGCCGCAGGGAGTGGGTGGTGCAGCCCAGGGCGGGGAAGCGGCCAGAGCAGTGGTGAGGGCGGTTCACACTGAGCACAAAAGGTCGGTGACTGAGCAAGTGAGGGTGTAGCACGTGGAGGACAAGGGAGCCAGGCCCGTTGAGGAGGGAACTCCACACGTGGAGCAGCCGCAAGAACCCTAGTGCCGGAACCCAGGGAAGCCGTGTGGACTTCACGTGCTCAGACACACGTACGCATGAGTGTGCGGAAACTCACACACGTAAACGTGCATGCCTGTGCGGGAGCACCTGGGAACACTGACAGCCCAGCAGCAGCAAGCACGCCCAGCGCCCAGACCTTGGTTTCTAAGCACCACTCCGCAGTAAACAGAACAGAGTGGAGACGCGGCTGATCCCAGGGCTGGGGCCGGAACCCCTGTGCCAGAGAGGCAAGGCCGCTCAGAGCGTGAAGCCACACGTCGAAAGGACAGAAGAGTCTGTCTGAAGGCAGAATCCTGGGCCATGTGAACAACAACATAAACGAGGTAATTTATTACAACCCAACAAGGCACTGTGACTCCCTGACTCTTTCCTAACGTAAACAAACACACAAACACCTCAGTGGGGGAGAAGGGAAACTCTCCCTTTAATTCAATTCATAAACGTAGAGGAAACGATGGAAGTAAACAACCGCCATGGGCCACCCCGACTGTGGTGGCTGGTTCAGGGGACAGTAGTCCCTGGAGGCCGAGGCTGAGGCATCAGGATCTGGACACACCCTGGAGAAGCTCCCACAGAGCAGGGATCAAGCACAAGGGGACACAGCCTGTGCAGAGAGACCAGGCAGGCCCACCGTGACCGGGTCACGGTCCACATCCCTAGTGGACGGATGGGACCCACCAGGAAGGGCACGGCACCATTTGGGGGCCCTTCCTGCCAGGAACGCACGGCCTGAGGCTGGCCATGAGGAAACATCGGGCGGACCCAGGCTGGGGTCACCCTTCAGGAGGAGAGGCCTGTACCCTTTTAGACTGTCAAGGTCACGAGAGACAGAGAAAGACCAAGGAACTGTCCCCACTGGAGACTGATGGTCACGGAGGTGCAGCACAAACTCCTGGGCCAGAAAGGAAAGGGCTGCGGCGGGCAGCCGGGGGTGTGCCTGTGGCCTGCGGCTGAGTCAGCGAGGGTTTCCCGACTGGAAGAGCTGTGTGTGGTCACGGAGCACGGTTCTGGTGGTCTAGAATACTTAGCGGCAACAGGTCACCATGTCAGGAAAAGGCAGTGTTTTTGTCTAGAGGGAGGCAGTGAGGACGCGGTAGGCTCTAGTGTGGCCGATCGGGTACCTGGCTTAAGGCAAGTGTTCTTATTCTTGTGACCTTTCTATGGGTTTGAAATTATTTCAAAATAAGGATGGCAGTTTGAGAGGACTGAATGTATTCAAAAGGATGTATTTATCCCAAAAAAGAGCCCACCAGGTTTTCCTTTTTTTTTCCAGCTGGGAGTGGGAGAGGGAAAGTTTGACAAAGTGATTCTAAATTCATTTGAAAAAGCAAGTTGGAAAATGATCACCAAGGTAGAAGAACTTGCTCTGATGGATATTTAATATTTTAAATTAGTGTAGCTGCGTAATATGTCTTATACATATCAAAAACGTGCAGGCTTGGCCCCAGAAAAGAGTCCAGAAACAGGCCCAAGGAGTTAGCGCAGGATTGGGTGGACTTTTACATCACTGCTGATGGGACAGAGGGCTCCCCATTTGGGAGAGAACCAAGGTGGACCTGTACGTCACACCCCACACCTAAGAAACCACAGTGGGGTCATGTGCTGCACGCCTTAGTGGGGAGTAACTCATAGCGGTACTCATCCTAAAAATATGGGTATGGTGGGAAGGAGGGCCTTTGTGATATCACCTAAGTCACAAACAGAAACATTAACAACAACAAAAATGCACTGGGTCCCTATCCCCCCATCAACTTCCAAAGGGCAAAAATTAAACTCAAAAAAGAGTCACAACAGAAATAAAAGGTTAATAACACTGTTACACAAAGACCTTTTAAAAAGAATTAATAAGGAAAAAAGGGCGAAGGCCATAAGTAAGTAATTCACAAAAGAAGAAATGCAAACAGCTAGTAATTTCTGGAAGGGTTTAACCTCACTGATCCTGGAAGAAATGAGGAAGTTTAAAAAAGAGAGGTTTTGGGGCTTCCCTGGTGGCGCAGTGGCTGAGAGTCCTTCTGCCGATGCAGGGAACACGGGTTCGTGCCCCGGTCCGGGAGGATCCCACATGCCGCGGAGCGGCTGGGCCCGTGAGCCATGGCCGCTGAGCCTGCGCGTCCGGAGCCTGTGCTCCGCAACGGGAGAGGCCACAACAGTGAGAGGCCCGCGTACCGCAAAAAAAAAACAAAAAAAAAACAGAGGTTTTGTTTGTTTGGTTTTGGTTGTGAGATTGGCAAAGATATTTTTTAGAAATATTGTTAAAATCCTGTGCTTGGGGAAACGGACACCGTCCAGCATCACTGTTCAGAGCGAAAGTTGGTACAGGACCTCCACTGTTCTGGAGAGCGAGTAAGGAAAATGTAAACACATAAATATACACGTATAAATACACTGTGTGTGTGTCTGTGTGTGTGTGTGTTCTCTGACCCAACAATTCCCTCTACAAGCATTGAAATAAGTGCACGACGACAGATAAACCTATTTGTTGCAGTTATCGTTACATTGGTAAAAAAAGATCAGAACACTCCCCAGGATTCATCAATAAGTGATCGATTACATAAATTCTGACCCTCCAGAATAACAATGTGGTATTAAAAGTGAACATGTAAATGCACATTTACCGACATGGACACAGGCCCACAGAATGCGGACGAGGGAGGTGACGTGTGTTTCCACGAGCCCACTTAGGTCCAACTGTGTGTGTGCTCAGCTCACAGTGACGTCACCGCAACTTAAGCCGGGCGAAATTTGGGCTTTTTTTAACTCTTTAATACTTTTCTGCATCGTTTGATTTTTTACAATATTCATGTCTCGTTTTTCTAAGCAGAAGACAAAACTATTTTTCATTTTGAAAAACTGTAAAGAGACATAATCATCTGGACATTTTCATCACTGATGACTTCAAGATGCTCCAGTAAATAGCAAATCAAACAATGTACAGACACCACATCCACACGTTATAGATCTGGATGGACTCTACAAGTGCACTGCAAGTTATCATGTATATCTGAACACACACACACATAATCAGAGGGGACGAAGACAGGTGGGTGTGGAGTGCAAAGCAAATGGGTACGTGCACAAAGTAGGAGCTAAATCTTTGTTGAATTAGGAGCAAATAAAGAAATGCTTCTCTCTGAAAAGTCTGAAATAGAAATCAAGACGCTCACAGCGTGAAACGAATGCACGCCTATCCTGGTGGATCTGCTATGGGACCAACCGTAGGGCTCCGGCACCCCACCTGTCCCATCGCTGCTCAGGAATGGGAAGGATGTGACCGTTGCCTTCCCCGTGGTCACAGGCACCCTCTCTCCTTGCCCCTGGCGCATGCACCCGCCCCGCCGTGCACACGCAAGCACACACACTGAGAGACAGGCTGGTACAACAGGCTGAAACGAGCGTGAATCAGGGCAGAGACACTCGGCTGAAACAGCAATCAGCCACACAAGGACAGGACGGCAGCCTGAGCTCGGCACACTTCATCTGCTACCGCTAGAGCCATCATCCTGAAACACGTCCACTCCCATCAGTTCAGAGCTTCCCAAGCCTTCAGAAAGGGCCCAGACCCCGGCACTCATGCCCTCTCCCCTCGGGTGGACTCAGAGGACGCGGGAGGCTGGCAGGACCAGCCTGGGCAACGGGCCTCTCCTGACCACTGACGCTGTCCCCTTGGGAAGCCCGTTCGCGGCACGACTGCCCGTGATCCTGTCCACTGAACGAGTGAGGTGACATCGTCCAGGTGCCTGGGCCACAGAGAGCATCCGCTGCGTGCCAGGGCCTCCCTCCCGTCTGCCTCGCAAGCCCACAGGAGCTGCGGCCCCCGCTCTGGCTGGGCTCACCATGCGAGGTGTCGCGTGTGACCCACTCTGCACAGGCCAAGCACACACACACCGCACGGCGGGGGGGGGGCCAGGCCTTCCTGCTGTGGAATCTACGTGGGCTCCTGGGCCTAAGCGCCGGCAACTTACTGCCACATCGGCCCCAAGCGAAAGCCGGAGCCCAGCTGTCCCCACCCGACCCAGCACTGTTTGGCCCTCTCTGGAATGCATTTTACGTCCCGAACAGTTCCGTTTCATCTGTGTTAGCGACGTGCTGTGCTGCACAGTCACCCTTCGAAACTTTTCTTAATTCCTCAAGATGCATTCTGCTACCTTTGAAGAAATAAACACAGCTTCCCTGCTCATTTTTACCATATGGAAAGTGTCATAAATTTTATATCCAAGACAAATGGCAAGCTTTGTATTATAAAAGCCCTATTCTTCCTGTTACAGCTTCAACCAGACTTTTGGCCTTTGCTTAAGTAGGCATTTGGACTGAGCTGCACATGGTTTTGAGCTGATACACAGAAGCTACAGCAACAAACCCTGAGAGCAAAGAGCCTTTTGTCACCATGGTTCCCACCCTACACCCTCCAGCCAGGCCCCAGACGTGGCCACACCTTGTTTCACCGCGCGGTGTTGCCCTCCTTCTGGGATCTCAGCGGGGGCACTGAGGACTAGTTACCCTGTAGGTCAGTGTCTGGAGGACTTGACATCGTGAGACTGGGTCAGGGCGGATGGGGCTGCCTGCCCGGGAGTGCTCATACCTGGCTCAAGATCACCTAGTGGTCAGCGTGGCACAGGCTGTGCTGGGCCTCAATGCCCGGTCCCTGGACGGAGGGGGGCTCTGAAGAGTGAGAGGCACAGAGGAAGGGGCATCACAGGGAGACCAGGGCCCCCTCTGCTTCACGCCAACACTGCCGTCCTGCCACCAGAAACCAAGATCCAGGCGGAAACAGCGCCGACGGCTGCGGCTGGCATCCTGCATCACCCAAGACACAGCGGGGGACATGCAGTCACCTGGGAACGCCAGAGCCACGTTCAAGATACACGCTCTTCCCAAAACGACTCCCAGATCTGAGCAGTCGTGTCCTTAAAACAAGGGACCATGTGTCATAAACACATTTTTCTCATCTAGGACCGAGGTGACCGTATTTTTTACTTTTAAACCATTTTATATTTCTAACCCATATTTAGAAATTCATACCTGCCTGAGGTAGAAGCTCGTTCACCTGACAAAGGAGACAATGTCAAAGGAAAGAAAGGGGCAGCACACTCCCTCAGCGCAGCTCTGACAAAAGCAGGGCTGTGACAGTGACGCCCTAGGGGACGGTGCCAACCCTGCTGGGGCCAAGGACCCCGAGGTGACTGCTATGAGCCAATTCACCGGTCAGGCCACTTGCAGGACAGGTGGGGAGGGAAATCGTGTGTCCGCTCAAGCGAAACTCCTGGGCAGTGGGACAACTGTCCTCATGAGACGCCTGAAAGGCGGTCCATCCACCACGGGAAATTCACAGAAGACTGGGAGAGCCAGAGTCAGAGCGCCACGACCCCGCTAGGAGCGTCTCGCAGGAGCTGGGGGTCGGTCTGCCGGAAGCACTGCATGGACGGTCAGTGGGGTCCAGCTGACCAGGCGGTGGCAGCGAGCTAGGACGGCGCTGCGGCCAGCGAGGGGCTGCCCACGGGCCCTGTGGTTTTGGGGGTGCCTCCACACGGTGGCTCACGGCCTCCCCTCATTTGTGCGTGTGCTGGGTGGGGGCAGGGGGCAACAGCGGGAGTGACGGTCTGGGGACACTTTAAAGAGTTCCTAGGAATCACAGCCCAGGGTCTGCACCCTCAGCTTCCCGGAGACTGGACTGTGGAGAAGCCTTGGAGTAGCGGCTCTCGATTCTCTGCGGTCTGACCACACCAGGAACACAGGGCCTGTCCTGGATGATACAACCAGGGTCCACTCCAGCCTGGACCCACAGCCGTGCAGTGAGGGCAAGGGAAGCCCCAGGGTGGCACGTGGCCAGCCCGTACCACACACACCGCTTCTCTGGAGGTGGACCCTCAGGACAGAGAGCTCCTGGGTGGGGTGGGTGGAGCCCCCGACCCTTCAGAGCCTGCAGCCTTTCCCCCAGGGGTCTGGAGGCTGCCGGGATGCTAACACGCAACCACGAACCTCTCATGGACGTGCTGGCAGAGGCTGCAGAGGTCACCCTTCCTGGAGCCCCCGCCCTGGTCCTGCAGCACCTGGCACCTGGAGATGGTGCGGCGTCCCGGGAGGTCAGCAGAGCCCTGCCCTTGTCGCCGCCGAGGGACGGGAGCCTGGTCCACGGGGCCCGGATCTGAGGGGCTCTGAGACCTACACAATAACCGCTCGACTGTCCCGAGCCCTCAGCAGGGCTGCCTCTCGGGAGGACAGGGCGTGCGGTGCTGGCACAGATGACCACGTGGGACCCTAAGCAGGGCTTTCTCTCGGGAGGCGGAACAGGGAGGCAACAGACTTGGAAGAATAAGCCCAAGGATGACGCCGCTCAGTGGTAACCCCTTCACTGACTGAAAAGGGAAGATTCCTCCACTGTAACAGCATCTAATCCCCAGAAGCTGATCTAAAATGTGACACTCCAAGAAAAACGAACATGGCACAAAGAACGGAGCCTTTCGGGACGGTGGCTTTACTGCCGAAGCAAGTCATTAACAGAGCTGGGATGCAGGGCCGTCTCGTCTTTGTCGAGGGGAGGGATTAACAGACTGTCGTCTCTGAGCCCAGTTTCCTGAGTCACAGGTCTCTGAGCAGTAAGAAGGCACCGGGCGGAGGCCAGCCGCCCCTGGGGGCTGCGGCCACGTGGGGTGGGGTCAGCCGGGGACCTCACATCCCGCAGGACAGGCTCTGAGCCCACCATCTGCGGTCCTCAGGAGGCTCCCCTGCCCCTCCTGGCTGGGGGCCCCCAGACGCTCTCCCCGGTCAGGAGCTTCCCTCCTTCCTGCTGGACCCTGGCCTCCCATGTGGCGCCCTAGCCTGGGGGTTTGCACGGCCCCTTCTCATCTCCTGGCTCTGCTCCGGAGTCAGGGACAGTCCCCAGAGTCTCAGCCACCCTCCGCCCGCTGTCCTACTGTATCCGCCTCGCAACGTGTTGCATAACTGACCGTTTGCGGGCCGGGGGCCCAGCTCATGTGCAGGGGCCTCGTGTGTCTGCCAAGAGGGAGAGTCACTGGCTGGCGGTGCCGAAGCGGGTCCCACATGGGCTCCCCACCTCCACCTCAGCACTGGCGCCATCTCAGCCTCTCCCAGATGCTGC
This sequence comes from Monodon monoceros, assembly GCF_005190385.1. Lineage (NCBI taxonomy): Eukaryota > Metazoa > Chordata > Mammalia > Artiodactyla > Monodontidae > Monodon > Monodon monoceros. The sequence continues at coordinate 101,951,112 of NW_021703780.1, forward strand.
CAGGCATCTTTCTAAAACACGAATCCCTTACAAGCTTTCTCACGGCTTGCCGCTGCCTACAGGACGCATTCCAATTCTCTCACACGCACAGAAGGCCCTTCACACCTGCGACCAGGCCGCCCTTTCAGCTGCACCCGAGCCTCAGGCCCACCCCTTGACACCTGCTTCCCCCCACGCAGGTCCCTGCTTTCTCCGGCACCGCGCCCGGGTCTCTGCCCACACGGCCCTGACGGCAGAGCCAAATCAGCCGGGAGGCCCCGTGGCCTCTGCCCGGGAGGGCGTCATTCACGCGGTGGTAAAGCAATGATCACACCAGATATACCACGGGGGTGCTCCGGTCCGGGGCCCGGGACACAAAGAGGCAAACACGGCTCCTGCCCGCAGAAGCCTGAGGGCCAGTGGAGCACGGTGCGCGGACAGAAGGGGCGCCCAGCAGGGGTCTCAGCCCCAGGTCCACCCCGGCGAGCCCAGAGGGCGGTGCCGCCTGGGGAGATGTGTCCGTGCGCCCTGACACGTGGCGCCAGCCATGGGAGAGGGCCCAGATCACCGCCACCTAGTCCTGTCTGCAGAGAGAAGGGACGACGGGGAGCCCTACGGGGGCAGCGAGTCACATGGCAAACACACCCAGCCGTCTCTGTGGACGTGGCCCGGGCCGGGGCAGGCCACGGGGAGAGTCCCTGAAGGGGGAGCCTCCCCGCTCGAAGCCAGTCACGAGCAGATCACAAGGAGGCTCTGCCCAGAGAAACCTGGCGGCCACTGTCCGCGGGCCATGGGAGCCAGTCAGCCTGCCAGCCTGCAGCGACATCTCTGCCGGACGTCTGTGAGTGGGCACCGCGGCCCAGGAGGAAGGAGCAGGTCTGGGCCCCATCGGACCTGGTTCGGATCCCACGCTACCCCTGCCGTGGGTCCTGAGCACCCGTGGGGACCACTCGGCCCTCGCAGGAGCCTGAGCAAAAGAGGCACCATCCCCGCCCCGTTTCACAGTCCAGGAAGCGAGCCCGCAAGGCGCCGGACGCGGCTTCGGCCCCTGCCGCGCGCTTCACACCAGGAGACCCTGAACCACACAGGCTCCAGCACAGCTGCCGCACGTGACATCCTTAAAGAAACGGATTACCTGCACTTTGTCTTGTGAATGAATTATTCAATGGGTTTTGATTTGTCAACCTCTCAAAGAGCCAGGTACACCCGTTTAAACCACATGTTTTGGTAAATTTCTGAATAGACAACGCTCCTTTTAACAGATTAGGTAAGGTAAGGAAGTCAGAGACAGAAACATCCTCTGAATTCAGGCTAATACAGCAGCACCTGGATTAGAGGATGTTTGAACCTGTCTCATTCAGGATTCAAGCCCACAAGCACCGTCTCCATAGACATTCACCGTTCCATCATTAGGTCCCTGACAGATGCAGACGGGGAAGCTCACACACCTGAACACCAGCCCCTCCCTCAGCTGGGCCCGCGTCAGGCAGGAGCCCGGCCCAGGTGAGGTGGGCAGCCCAGCAGCTGTGTCCTCACAGACCAGACCTCTCTGGTCGCAGTCCCTGCAGCACGGTGGCTCGGTCCCAGGAAACAGTTAATAGCCTGTCTTTCGGCTCCCCTGTGCTGGTCTCTTTGAGGGCCGCCCGCTGTGGGGCCAGGGGCCGTACGAGTTTCCTGCCAGGGGCGAGCCGAGAGCAGCTCTGGACGACTCCCCCAGGAAGAGGACAGAGGTTATCATAAAAACTAGACGTGACAATAAATGCAGGATGTTCCCCGGGGTCTTAATCTCTTCCTTCAGGAAACCTGAGCAATTCCGCCTTCCGTGCTGTTGTGAGGTAGAGGGTATGTGCGTGCGTGCGTGTGTGCGTGCATGCGTCCTGGGTTACTTGCTTCTGCCCCAACGATGGAATCCTTCCGAAGCCAGAGCCCCAGCCTGTGGTGTTGGCCTCGCCGCCCATATGCTCCTCCTAAGGCCAAGTGCTTGCTGACCCCTGAGGGTACACTGGGCCTGGCAGCCTCAGGAAAGCTCGAGAGGCCAGCGTGAAGTTGGGAGGGTCACCGTCCGTCAGCGTCTAACATGGCCAATGTGACCCACGGTGCTGTTTTCTGCTTGGCAAACTCTAACCCCTTCCTCCCCCAGCCACGGGGGAGTAGCTGGTGGAAGAACTACGCTCTCCTCCAGGAAAAATAATTTAAAGTTGGAATTTAAACATCTGTGTGAAGGCTTCTAAGGACAAGACGAAGCAGGACTCGATGGCCAAGGCTATGAGGAGAAGGGAACCTGGAGGTGAGTGTTCATTCCTGGAGCTGCCTCCCCGCCATCCCCCTGAGTTTTTGCCAATTCTTGGTGTTGGGCAAACAGCTTCTACTAAAAGGCAGAGAAGCCAGCACGGTCTCTGGAGCTCTTTCGGGACGGTAGAGGCACAGCATGGCTGGGACTCAAGGCATCGGGACTCCAGGGAGAAGGGAGGCACACTCAGGGGTCTTCCTCCTTTAAAGCATTCTTCAGATCCTTGAGCTCAAGAAGCCTCATGGCAGGAAACTCAGAACCTAAGTAAAAAGCCACTGAAGGGCAGAGTAGAATTCTCCGAAGTTTCACAGAGTTGAGGAGGCAAACATAGGGCTTTCGAGCTCGCCAAGAACAAGGAGCCCTGGACAGCCAGACCCTAGGGACAGGGGTCAGTCAAGAAGCCTGAGCTCCACCAAGACTGCAGGCAGGACCCAGTCAGCTCAGTCCATCAGGGTTTACGTGATCTGCCTTGACACTGGCCCATCCAGGAAGGGGGTGAGCACCTCTGGGGAAGCCTCTGTACCTTCTCTATAATGCCTGGCATTCAATCAAGAATTACCAGGCACACGGAGAAACAGAACCACGAGGAAAAAACAGGCAACAGAAACAGACCTGCAGATGACTTCAAAATAGCTACAATTAATACGTTCAAGAATTCATAGTTCAAATGCATATATCGGGAGAGAGAGCAGGCTGGACCTGGCTACAACGTCCGGGGCTCTGGCTTCTGCCCAGTCCCCTCATCCACTCCTCCAGCAGCCCAACGTCAAGGCCTTGAACATGCTAATCGCTTCCTGCCCGGGGCCTCCGCACCTGCTGACCTTCTTTTGAGAAGCCCTCTCTCCCTCCTTGCTTGCTCTGGCCCACATCTCGGGTCCTGAGGAGTCAGTTTAAGTGTAGGACACCCCCACCCCATGCCCGCCCGGGTCTGGGGTCTGGGTCGGGGCCTCAGACTGGGCTTCTTCACTCACTGTCTTCAACGGCTCCTCACCATCATCAGCCATTGTTTGGGCAAATGGTTTTTGTGCAGTTAGTTTTTTGTTTTGTTTTGTTTTTTTTAAAATGAATTTATTTATTTACTTTTGGCTGTGTTGGGTCTTCATTTCTGTGCAAGGGCTTTCTCTAGTTGTGGTGAGCGGGGGCCACTCTTCATCGCGGTGCGTGGGCCTCTCACTGTTGTGGCCTCTCCCGTGACGGAGCACAGGCTCCGGACGCACAGGCCCAGCGGCCATGGCTCACGGGCCCAGCCGCTCCACGGCACGTGGGATCTTCCCGGACCGGGGCATGAACCCACATCCCCCGCATGGGCAGGCGGACTCCCAACCACTGTGCCACCAGGGGAGCCCACAACAGCTTTTTTAGTGAATTCAATTTACATATTAAATCTGTTCCACACCATGCCATGCTAGGTGTGGTGAAAGGACGACTGAATAAATGACCGCCATCGCTAACCACTGTCACGCGGGCACGGCAGCAGCCGCTGACGGCCCACCGTGGACCTGGGCCCACCCCCAGGTCCACCGTCCACGGGGGTCTCACCTGCAGACAGGAAACCCAGCAGGAGGCAGGGCCGAGGTCTGAGTCCAGGTGTGTCCACAGGGGCCTCCACGGGACAGCAAAGCCGCCGAGACAAACAGTGAGGCCCAGAGGCCCCGAAGCTGTCCAAGCTGGGCTTGGCCCCCGCACGTCCAGGCGCGGCTGTGGGCAGGTGAGGGAGCCACCCAACCTCTCTGGCCCCAGTTCCCAGTCTGCGAGATGGAACCACCGACAGCAGACGAGGGGCACCGACCTTTCAGTCACACGCTCTACAGGGAGCATCGTCCAGGATGCCGTGAACAGACAGAGTCCCCCCTGCACCACACACGCCACCCGCCTCTGCCTTCAGAGGGCACGAGAATGAAAAGGGAGGTGACAGTCAAATCCACCCGAGTCCCCCCTCAGGATGGGGCCACATGGTGGGTGACAAAACGCGGCAGCACTAACGGCAGAGCCCTGGCAGCTCTCCAGCTCCTTCCCCTGCAGGTAGGTCGAGATCCAGGGAAAGAGGGTGGGCGCTGCCCACTTCTGGGGGATCACATTCCTGGGTGGCTGTCACCCAACCTCTCCCTGTCACCCACTGCCTGTGATTCCGGTGAGCCGGAATCTCACCTGGGAGAGGTGGGGACCCCACCGGGGCAGCGAGAACGCTCCGTCCTCGGGGTCCCAGGTCTCCGTCGCTCCCCGGGGAGTGGGAGGGTCCCGCTCCCCAGCTCCCGTCACTGCCCCAGGGCTGAACTGCAAGAGAAGATTCTCCTCCCCACACCCTCCCTTCAGTCAGCTCGACCAGGACCCGCAGCACCTCCCCGGCTTCGGGGGTCCCTACGGCGCCAGGTCTGGACGGGATGTGCCCCCTCCGGGCACCCCCACGGCTTTCAGCAGCGGCCTCTCACCCCTGGTCCCCCAAACCTCCATACGCCGTCACCTCAAGGTGGCAGATCCAAGCTGGTCCCCCCTGCACTGGGCCTGGGTGGGGAGGGGCAGGCACGGGGGCCCCAGCTGATTGACGAAGGCCGACGGGTCCCCAGGGACACCTGCACACAAGGGACCGGCTCTCCCTTCCCCACGGGGGCCCCTGCAGACCTTCCTGGACCTGCACCCGAAGCAACAGGCGCGTCTGCAGCGGACAGGCTGCCGCACCCCTGTTCCTGACACTCGGCTCCCAGGCCCCCAGCGCAGGAGCAGGATAGGCGGACAGAACACTGGTGCTCAGCCCTGTGCCGCCCGACCCTGTCCTTCCAGAGGCAAGACAGCCTCCTGACTGAGTGTCACGCAGAGGCTCGAGGCTCAGGGCCAGGCCACTCCGGAACCCGCCCAGGGGCGGGGGGGCCAGCAGCACCCCTTCTTGACTCCCTCAGGGGCCTGGGCGTGGCGCCCGGCCCAGCTCACAGGACACGCAGGACCTAGTCCTTAAGTGGCTGGCTCTGCCCCGACCCCAGGCGCGGGGATCTGAGCCCCTCGAGAAGCTTGCAATCAGGCCTCGGGGCAGGGAGATTTTACAGACGCAGGCGGAGTTCAGGAGGAGGAAGCTCTTACTTGATCGCACCCTCCATCTTCGAGGCTGCCTTGTGGAACTGCTGTGAAGACAGTCTGTACGTCTCGACATTCTGCAACGAGAAAACGGACCCGACGGGTTACCAGACGGAAGCTTCTCTCCGGCCGCAGCCCCACCCACAGCCGTGCTGAGTCCACACGTGCCGACTTCCTGACCAGGATTGCAGGGAGGGCCCGGCTCCTCATGGACCAGCCGCGGCCGCCAGGACCCATGGAGCCCCTGGCTCAGGGGTCACACCCCCGCCACGAGCGAGGCCCGGCCCGGCCTGCCCCACCGTGTAAATAAAGCTTTACGGGCACACGGCCATGCCCACGATTTGTGACCACACGGCTGTGGCTGCTCCTGGGCTACGACAGTGTCCACAGAGGCAGCGAGGCCCACACAGCCTAAGACAGTCACTATCTTAAAGAAAGAGTTTGTCGTTCCTTCGTCTGGTCCAACCCCATCTTTACGTGGACTCTGCTGCCCAGAGATGTGAAGCAACTTGCCCGAAGCCACACAGCAGGCAGCGGTGCCAGGACCACAGCCCAGGACCCCCGCACTCACCAGCACTGCCAGGCAGTCCCTCCTTCCGAGGGCACCCCGTGTGTGCTCAGGGCCGGCAGTGTGGGGCCGGCAGCAGGACAGAGCTGGGCTGGAGCCTGGGGCCACCGCGGCATCCTTCCGGTCAGTCACGCCACTTCTTTGTGCCCCAAGGAGAGTGGCTTCAGGCCACCCAGGCCCAGCACCCCGCATGCCACGTCTCCAGAGGAGACCAATGTAAACACAGCTGCCCCCCAACACCAGCTCCTGGCCGAGCCCCGTGAGGCTCACGGGTGGACCCAACATCTCCAAGGACGCAGCCTCGAGAACGAAACCACCCAGAGGAAGCCCGACACGGGGCTGGTGTCGGAGGCCCCAGCAAGATGCCCTGTGGAACTGCTGGGCCCACACAAGCCTGGGGTAGCCCCTTCCCACCACAGATGGGCAAACGCAGCTTCAGGGCTCCCACGGGGGCCTGTCAGTCAGGTCCTGCAAGCAGCCAGTGAGGCAGGTGAAGGGACCCCCAGAAGTGGAGACCCCACGGCCTGTCGGCCTCCAAGCCCGGCTCTCCCACTCCACCTCCACTGAGTACACAGGGAGCCTGGCCCAAAAGGAACGAACCAGTCGGACCAGAACAGGTGACAGGTGCCCAGATCAGAGCCGTGCGGGGCAAGCGCCGTACCCCATGGGCCCCATCCTCCACCTGCAGGGAAGATAACCACAGTAGGCGCGGGGAGCACGTCCCCGAAGCACCTGCAGGGCATCGAAGGCGGAGTCTGTACCCAGGGTGGGGGGCGGAACCAGGCCAGCAGCCCTATCCTGGTACCACGGCCTCTGGGAAGGGCCAGCTGGGAGGGACGCGGAAGGGTGTTCCGAGGCGCAGCTCAGCCCACGAAGGGCAGGGGTTCTGCTCTGGGCTGTGCTGGGGCGAGCCCGCTGCCGGGCCGCCACCCCCAGCTGCAGACTGAGGCCACCCCGCCGCTCCCTGGCATGTTCCCCACCCCTGAACCAGGGAGACAGCCGAGGCCCCTCTGATGGTCAATGGGAGCTGCGAACACCCAGCGCACAACAGGCATGAAATAAACGGGGGCTCTCCCCACCCAGCCCGGCTGCCCCCCTCCACAGGGACGTGCTGACGCCCAGCCGTCCAGCCCTGATGATCCAGCCAAGAGATTCCAACTCCACCTCAACCAGTGGACAGTCAACCAACACTGACCCTGGGGAGGGAGTAAGGACACAGGTGAATCAGGCCAGGCCCTCTCCGCTGAGCAGACGCTCTCCTGGGATGTCCATGTTTTAACGCTCTCTGCACGCGGCGTCTGCTCTTTGGGTCACTTCCTCCCTCGAACCCTGTCTCCTAGCCGTCAAGCAGGCAGCCCTCCCCGCGGGGCGCCGAGAGGGGCGGGCTCACGGGACGAGCGTACCACCCACACGCCACCACTGCCTCTTCTGAAGTCACAAGCCCCCAGCCACGCTGCCCGTCCCCTCCCGCAGACAGCCTCGCGGCTGAGGCCTGCCCTCCTGGGAGAGCAGCTGAGCAGTCCCTTCCCAGGGGAGCACCCGCAGCCCAGATGGGACCCTGCACCTCCACGCACCGCCCGGCTGGGGAGACCTGCGTCAGTGGCTGCACTGACTGCGACCTCAGCTTGAACCTGCAGTCGGTGAGGCTAGTCGCAGGAAGTGCCCGCGGGCCAAGAAGTGGTGATAACCCCAGCGCAGCTTCCTCTACAGCCTCAGGATGACTCAGAGGACAGCCCCCTGCTGCGCCCTCTGCCCATCTAACCGGCCTGAGCAGGTCAAGCACCGCCAGCGACCCCCTGCCCCCCAATGCCCCGCGCACGCGCCCTGAGGGAGCAGCTCCGTGCCCACCCAGCTTCCTGGGGCCGCTGGAAGCCATGCACTCTGAGGCCTCTGCCAGCGAGAGCAGGGCCCTCGCAGACTCCACCAAGGGGCTTCTGGAAAGACCGGCCCCCCCCCCCCACCAAGACCCTGCTGAGCGCTGAAGGTCCCACGGCAGCCCGGCCGCAGGCAATGGGGCCGAGCAAGGCTCCACTCTTCAGGGTGTGCGGAGTGGTGGGGCGGCCGCGTGGACGACACAGCGACCCCCGCAGCCCCGCTGCCCCCTGCTCCCCGCGACCGGTGATCTCTCCTCCCCTAGATTCAGACCCCACGATTTCAGGGCCCCTCCTCCCCCTCCAGCTGCTGCGAGCGAGTCTGAAACCAGAAGACCCGATCTCGATTAATTAAGCCTACCATTAAAAATTAAATAACGTGAGCGAGAAGGTGTGAGCCTTATCTCAACAGGCTTCAAGAGTCCCAGTGTTTCTTCAATTACTTCCCAGCAGTTTTCATATTTCATACTGTCTGATTTCTCCAAGGGCCTGGATTCTGGAGATCAAAAGAGAGGGCAGGGGGAGGAGGGAGGCTGGGGACCGAGGGGGGCTGTCCGTCCCCACCACAGCCAGGACGGGGGGCCCCTAAGGCAGAGCTCGGTCTGCCGGCCTGGAGGGGAGCCCCAGGAACGGTGAGAGGCCGCCGGGCCATGAGGGTGGGTGCAGGCCGCGGTGGGGCGTCTGGCTCCCTGGCTTCTGTGTGAAATAGACGGTCCCAGAGCGTCCTCCATACAGCGTCATGGGAATTGCTACAAAATGCCGCTGAGATGGCACATATAAAACGCTTAGAGCTGGTGGGGCCTGGCACAGAGGAAACAAAAAATGTCTTAAAAACTTAACACCCAAATGCGCGTCAGCCAAGGGAAAGAGAGGGGCATCTCCTGGAGGAGGCGAGCTCCACCAAGGGAGGGGTTTTCAGCCCCTTTGCCTGACCTATCCCCAGAGCCGCCGGCAGTGCCGGCACAGAGCGGCCCCACCAGGAGTGGCTGAAAAGGGGGGGCAGGCGCAGATCCGCTAGGGCAGATCAAAAGCGTGATCAGGACACAGCATCTGTCTGGTCAATGGAAGTCTCTGAGCTGCCGCTCCGTGGACGCAGCCCCACCGGGAGCTCGCAGACCGGGCGGGGACGAAGAGCAGGCTGGGGGCCAGGCCCAGAGAGGCCGCAGGGGCCACGTGAGGATCGCGAGCTTGGACCGCTCCCCCAAGTGAGAGCAGCTCAGCAAACACCTCGGGAGAGTGTGAGAGAGACAGTCACTGGTCGTGCTCTGTGGCCGTGAGCACTGAACCATCAACCGGGGACACAGGGCCCACGGGGTTCAAGTGGACCCCCATGCCAGGCGCTGTGGCTGGGACCAGTCACCAGACTGGCCCTTTACACCCAGAGCTACTATGCTTCCGGTAGGAATGCCTATCCCTCTGCCGGGTGCAGACAGATGGTCAGAGGCAGACGATCCCGCCCAGGGGCCAGAACCTCGAGGGAAAGAGGCAGGCCCCAGAGCCGATCCACCAGCTTCCCATACGCGCATGCCTCCAGCAAGGGATCCAACGTACCGAGGGCCACGCGGACTGGGCTCAGAGCAGACACACGGTTGTGCCTAGAGGCACCTGAAGGCCCAGAGCCGGGAGAGTTCCAGCAAAATCAGTGCAGCTGTCGGAGCCGGGGCCAGGGCTCAAGGAAGCGCCAGAATCTGCAGGGAGCAGAGTGAGGGTGGGAGACCCCAGACCCTGTGGTGCTTCAACACGTCCAGGCAGTCATCAGGGGTACGGAACACTCACCAGCCTAGTTACCAAAGGCTCTCCAAGCGCACGGGAACGCAAGGGCACGTGGAGAGTTGTAAGAAGTCCAAACAGTCAACATAAAGCTTTGAAAGCTGCTGGGCGTGCAGCTGGTGACACAGTAGGTGAAGGGACAGAAATTCCGTTTTGTTGAGGGACTGAACAGCTGGCTCTTTGTGAAGCCGGTTCAGCATCTTTGCCCCTCCCGTGCGTTGGTGCCGGCCCCCTCCCCAGTCACCAGACCCCACCCTGACCCGACTCCTCCCTCGCTCTGCTCCTTCCCCCGAGCCCCTGGCGCTGCCCTTTCAGCCACTGTTATTGCTAAAAACGACCAAGTGAAGCTGGCTGGCTATGCCCTACTCTGCTGAATGGAGAAGACACCCCTTTCCAGACTTGCTCCGGCACTTACCCAGGATGGGTAAGGGCCAATCCTGTCCCCACTGCCTGCCCTCAGGGATGCCCACTGAGATCCTTTCAACCCCAGGGTCCCTTCCCTCCACCGTTTCCTCATCCCCAGGCACACGGTCCAAACTCACCCATGGCCACCTTCCTCAGGGCCACACCCAGGGCTTCCCACCCTCCAGGAGAGCCTTACCTAGGATCCCAACTGCAACCTGACAGCCCTACCTAGGATCCTCAAGCATCCCCAGGACAGTCCCGCCTGTGATCCCCCCTCTACCCCACCCCCCCGGAAGGCCCCACGTGGCACACCTGCCCTCTAACCCCACTGACCACGCCTTTACCCTCCACCCCTCCCACACCCTCCTGTCCTCACTTCCGCTCCCTCCCTGGTCCCCTGCTTTGCCCTCCCTGGGCCCTGCTTCCAGCCCCTCCCATCACACCCTGCGACCCTCAGCTCTCACCCAGGTACCTCTGCACCTGGTCACACTCCAGGCCTGGCTGATCCAACCCACCTGCCGTGTCCGCCCCTAGGCCCAGGAGACCCCACAACGAATTTAGGCTCCAACCTCAGGTGAACCTTCCCCACAGCCTGTAATTCTTGAAATTCCAGGACAGCTGCCCCCACCAGGCCTGTCTCCCAGCCTGAGTTCCTGCCGTGGGCAGATGGCCGCTTCTTGACCCCAGAGACGTCGGAGGCTGCAGCCGGGCACAAACAGGAGTGTCTCCCCAGGGCCAGGGTGCCTCTGCCTTCGCCCACCCCCGCCGGGCCCCGGGTCCCTCGGGCAGCGATGGGCCATCTCTGGGGCTCCGAGGAGGCAGTGACCAGCAGGCCGGGGCTCCTCTGCTTCTTCCCCTCATTTATGAGTGCCTACTGTTTACAGCAGTAAACGAGAGAGGTGCGGCCCTGGCCTTCGCAGAGCTAGCCGTCAGGTTCCGGCAAAACGACAATTCTACTCAGGAACCAGTGCCAAAAAGACACGGCAGGGTAGGGGCAAGGCACAGCCAGGAAGGCCGCGCCGCGGACAGCGTGGGTGGATACCTGAAGGACGTGAAGAGGGAAACGAGGTTCGGGGGAGGCTTAGGCTGGGACCGCCGCGGTGCGCTCTTGGAAAAGCAGGGGAGTGTGGCTGGAAGTCGGTCAGCTGATGGCTGGACTGGGGCCCGGCCACCTCACACAGGGCCTGCTTCAGGGCTGGCAGGAAGCCGGGGGCTGGACAGGGGACAATGCGGTCTGATCTCCATTCTGGAGGGACCACTGACTGCGCCCTCAGAGTCGGGGGGGTCAGGACCGGGGTCAGCTCCTGGGGGGGGGCGGGGGGGGGGGGGCTGCGGAGAGCGCAGAGGAAGGGGCCAGGCGGGCAGTACAGCCCTCACAAGGCAGCCAGCCAGGCCTTGTGCGCTGGTTAGCTGGTGTTTACTCTTCCAGACACACGTTTGGCTACTTGAATATCTAAAGAGTGTGAAAACAAGATACAGAGCACAATAGAAAATAAAAAGGAATTTTAAAAATGAAGGGACATGAATTTTAACTCCACCTTTGTGACTTACTGGTAACCCGATCCCGAGCAAAGGGCCCCAGAGTCAAGGTCTCAGGACCGACCCCCGCGGGCAGTGACTCAGGCCACAGGGGTGTTGACCAGGCGCCCTGGGAGGCAGGCTCCACACGCACAGGTCCTCAGCACTGAGACTCGGCCCTGGGACCAGAGGGTGCTCCCAGAGGAAGCTACAGGCTGGACGCCCTGCTTCCCAGAACCTCATCCCCCACCCCCGCCCCCGAAAGCTGAAAGCCTCCCCGCCCTCTGGCCAGTTGGGCGTGCGGCCCACGCGGCCCGGCCCATCCGGGGAAGGTCGGGGACCCGCGGCAGCAGCATCGCCGGCTCGTCCAGCACGGGCGGACCGCTCCAGGCCTCACCGGCGCCACCGAGCACGAGCTCCCGGGGGACCTGAGTGCCTGGGACACCTGGGGGGCGCAAGTGCACAGAAGCAGGGCCCCCACGGGCACCACAGCCGTTTCCTAAAATCCCGGCACCCTTGGCGGTGCCCCGCCCTCCGCGGCTCCCGCTGTCCTCACCCATCCCCGAGGCCTCGCACCCGCGGGCAGCTCGCTGTGGCCCTCAACCCTGGAGCCACGGGGCCACCTGAGCCCAGCCCGTAGGCTGCTGGGTCGTCTGGGATGGGGCCCCAGCATCGGTGTTTAAGGAAGATCCGGGGGTTCCCTGGGCACCCAAGGTGGGAAACGCTGCTCCAGGTCCTGGAAACCTGAGGTTAAGCCTGCTTTGTCACTGACCAGCCTGTGCCTCCGCCTGTGGCCCCTGCTCCACAAAGAGCTCCATCCTCTGGGAAATCTTTTATTTCAAAATTAGAAACTACAGTGGGACACTAAAATGTGGTCCTTTGTATTAAGTTTCCTAGCTGCTTGATATTTTGTGGTTTGAGAAGTTTTCAAAGAAAATCAAAGGAGGAAAGAGGGCTGAAAAAAAGGAAGAGGAAAAGGGGAAGTCTGGCGACCTTCGCGCCCCCGTCTCACGGGCCCCCTTGGCTTCCAAAGTAATTGGAAACACGTTTGGCCCCGTTGTCAGTCCTGCGGAAACGCCAGACCTTTTGCTTCTCCTAAACACAGGTGACTTTTCTTCATGGTTGTCACCTCCTCTGATTCCAACTTCTAATTTTAGAACAGTTTCAAAATGTTGGTAGACAGCAGGCTTTGCGGGGATAATATAGCTCAATGTATATGAGGTACAAATTACCTAAGTTAGAAATAATTCTCTTCTTTATTGCAAAAATGACTAACTCAACTCAAGTACCGTAAAGGTTCTTGCTAAGTGTTTACTAAAGGTTCTAAGAGACTCTGGGAAAAGATTTCTTTTCTTTCTGACTTCACCTGCAGGAGAGGGAATTTGCCTGTGACGAGCACCTACTGCATGCCAGTCCCCAAGTGCTGTTACAGAGATCACGTTGTTTGTTCTGCAGGCAGAGTCTGAGGCTGAGAGCTGGACCCACCAGGCGTGTCTGCCCAGAGCCTCCTGCATGGAAGGATTAGTCCAGGCGCTTGACACAAAGAGACGAACAGATGCAAATGAGGGTTTTGGTCCTTCTCAGAACGAATACCTTGATGAGCTGAGACATGAACGAACACACACCTGAACCACCGGTATGTGTTTGCTCTCCGGGCTGTGCAAATGCAAACAGGAAATGTCACAGCACCGAAGAAATCCGCACAGGTTCTCACGGAAGCCTAAAGTTTGGGGGCTGCAAAAGGGTATTTTTTAAAAGGTCCTATTCTCATACCCGCAAATAGAGCCCAACAGCTTATGGGCTGTAGAGACAGCTCGTAAGCACGAGCTCCTAAATGAAACAGGCTTGGAGTCGGGTGGTGCTGGGCTGTGCTCAGACGAGTGGGAGAAGACCAAGAATAGACGAATAAGTACACCAGAAATAAGTAAGGTGCATTTAAAAAGATCGTCCTCTGGCCTGAGCCGCACGTGGCCGCCGCCCTCGGGGGTCAGGGGGCCGTCTGCACGACGAGGGACAGAGGCCAGCACGGCTACTGGGGACATTTGCTGCTGGTGGGGGGGGGAGGGACACCCCCTCACAACCACCGGGGGAGACGATTCCTGACGTGTCACCCTCGGGGGCAGCAGTCAGCGCTGAAGGAACGGGAGCTGCCGTGACCACTGTTATTACCAACAAGTGATCTGTTGAGGAAATTAACCCACCGGCTTCCGGAACCACGGGTCGGGAGCAGGGGGGCAGGTGTTCGCGGCGGCGGGACCCCGAGGCGGCTCCAGGACCTGGGCCCCAGGCGCTCTGTTCTCCCAGGGGGCGGAGTCCACCGGCCACAGCCCTGGGGGCCGGCAGCTCCCGGCACGAGCTCCGGGCGCAGAGGGTAGGATGGCCCCAGGCCAGCGGCTGGCAGGTGGCAGGGGTGGCTCCTGTCCCCCCACCAACCCCAAGCCTCGGGCTGGGGTGGCCAAGCCAGGTCACGTCCCTTCACGCCACCCACAGGCACCGTGGGGGGAGCAGGGGGGCATGGGGCCCAGGGCAGGCCCCACTGCCCTCCTTCTCTGCTTTGACTCGGCACTGACGCCCGGCCTCCGGGGCCATGCCCAGGGCCCTTCGGTCCAGTCTGATGCCCTCTGCTTCCCCCAGGACCGCCCTTCTGGAAGATGCCACGCGGCCACTCCTCCCCGCCCGCTGATCCCGCCCAGGCCGCTCTGCTGAAAGGGTGAAGTTTTGCACCTGAAGGAACCTCGACCCTCCTGCAAAGAGCAGCCCTGCAGCTGCCTTTCCTTCCCCTTCTTCCTTTAACTTCCATCCTCCTGGAAAGCTTACTTCTGCTGCCCAGGGGGAGAGTGTGGTGCAGGCTTATTCCAGCCCTGCGTTCAAGTCTCACGCCTTGGAGAAGAGTGTGACAGTCAGCGGGTGCGCATCACCTGGACTCACCGCTCACTGGGGCTCTGCCCATCCACCCACTCACACGCTCTTTCTGGCTGAAGCCACTTGACTTATCGACATTTTAGTCGTCATGACCTTTTGCCCCCGAACACTTCAGCTGCACCTCCCAAGAGCAAATTAACTCTGATACTCTGAGTAAACACTAAACAACTACCACAGTCGGGACCCTTCACATCAACAGGATAATTTTCTAATATATAATCTGCATCTGACTGTTTCCAACTGCCCCAGGAAACGGCCCCAATCCGGGACGCAGGCGAGGGTCACAGGTCGTGCCCGGCCGACATGGCCCTGCCCGCCCTTCAGTCTAACCTGCTCCCACCCTCGCTTGGCCTTTCAGGACATTGATATGTTTCACGAAGCCAGGACAGTTGTTTCAGAGAATGTCCCTCAGTTCGAACACTTGTTTTGTCATGATTAGATTCAGGTTAAAATTCCTGGCGGAGAAACGGCAGAGGTGAGGCAGCCGTGCAGCCGTGTCCCCCATCGACACGTCAGTGTATGAGGTCACGGGACACTCCTCCCCTGACCCTGGTGGAACTTTGTGGCTGCTTCAAAGTGACATCACATGGCTTTGGAGGTGGGATCGTGAACACCTGGCACACTGGTGCCTCGCTCTCTGGGAGGAAGCCTGGAACGGCCCACCCGGAAGGGACACATAAATGATTCGGCCAACAGTCCAGGGAAGCCCCAGCACGGCCACATCAACTGCCAGGGGTGGGGGGGAGAAGGTTCCAGATGGTTCCAGCCCCCAGCCACCATATGGCCCCGGCAAGGCCCCTGACTTCAGGAAACAGAGCCGAGCCGTTCCCGTGTCCTGTCTGAGCCCCCGATGCTCAGAGCCCGTGACCCTAACCAACGGCTGCTTGATGCCTCTGTTTCGAGGTGATTTGCTATGTAGGAACGTAGAGCTGCGACCACACCCTTTCCCTCGACAACAAACACGTGACCTGAAGAGTGACGTTGTAAGAGCGTGATGACCCTGCTTCCCAACAGTCATGGTTTTTGCTGAATTGATTATTATCACAACAGTGGCAAGTGGGTGACTGTCTATCGTTCTCTCCACATTTATTAGTTGTTGTTCCTTCGTAAAGACAGTTTTCCTCTCCTTTCCTCCTTTTGATCCTGTATGTTTTTATGTCAGTTTGGACTTAGATTCTCTTTTTAAAATCCAACGTGTTATAATCCATTTCTGTCATCACTATTGTGTCACGCAGACAAGGTGTCCGAACCCGGCTCGTGGGACCTCTTTCAGGCCGTCTCCTGGGTCCCGTATAGATGCACATGCCCTCACCATGTTCTGAACACTCCTCACTTTTTCACAAGATAAGATGTTAGCCACCCCAGTAGGTACGCAGCGATGTCTAACTGCAGGTCTAATTTGCATATCCAATAGCTAATGATGGTGAATGTCTTCTCATGTGCTTATTTGCCATCTGTATATCCCCTTGGTGGATTTTTCTAATTGGATTGTTGGTTTTTACTTATTTATGTTTTGCTGGTGCATTGTGACAGTATTTTCTATGTTCTAGACACTAGTCCTTTGCTTGGTGTGTGGTTTGTAGATATTTCTTTCCCCGTCTGTAGCTCCTCTTTTCATCTTCCTCACAGGGCCTTCCACAGAACGAAAGTCTTTAATTTTGATGAGGTCCATTGTAACATTTTTTCCTTTTATGGATCTTGCTTTTGGTGCTTTTAATCTCAGTACCAGATGTTGTTAGTACATAGCAATCTGTAATGCAGTTGATTTTCGTGTGTGGGTCTTGTGTCTGGTGACCTTGCTAAAAGCCTTTATTAGTCCTAGGGTTTCCTTTTCTTTTTTCTTGGATTCCTTAGGCCATCTATGCAGGTGATCGTATCATATGCAGACAGGGACGGTTTTATTTCTTCCTTTCTAATCCACAGCCTTTAATTTCTCTTCCTCCTCTTACTGCAGAGGCTAGTGTCTCACTGGTGGCATAACTCTAACCCTGCCACCTTGTTGCCATGGTGGGACGGGGGGGCGTTCAGAATCTCATCCGTATCTCTGGTGTCAGCTGGTGGTTTTGGTACGTGCTCTTTAACAAGTTAAGGTAGTTCCCTTCTATTCCTGTTTTTCCAAGAGTGTTTATCATGAATGGGAGTAGATTTCTGTCAAATACGTCTCTGTATCAATTAGTATGATCATATGTTTTTTCCCTTAGCATGTTGATATAACAGATTTCATTGATTTTCAGACACTGACCCAGCCTCGCACACCCAGAATAAACCCCACTTTGCATAACATGGTGTATACGCACATAGTGTATAATTCTTTTCATACATTGCTGAATTTGGTTTGCAAATATTTTGTTGAGGATTTTTGTGTCTAACTTCACGAGAGACATTGTAGTTTTCTCTTGTCTTTGGTTTGGTAACACTGCTTGTCTGACAAAGTACTGAATAATACTGGCCTCATAAAATGAGTTGGGAAGTTTCCCCTGAGCTTCTATTTTCTAGAAGAGATTGCGTAAAATTGGTTTTAATTCTTCTTTAACTGTTTGGTAGAAATCTCCAGAGATACCATTTGGGCCTCGAGATTTCTTCTCCTGGAGTCTTAAAGTCATGAAGTCCATTTCTTCAGTAGTTACAGGACTATTCTGTTTATCAGTTTCATCTTGGCTGAGTTTTAGCAGTTTGTGGTTTTCGAAGAATTGGTCCATTTCTTCTATGCTGTGGAATTTATGAGCATAAAGTGGTGTTACTTCATTCCCTCCCAGTGGCCATGGAATCTGTGGGGATACAACCTGCTTCACTGTGATGGGGGTGACCTGCGTCTTCTCTATACCTTTGTCAGTCTTGCTGGAGGTTTATCAATTTTATCAAATTGTTCCGAGAACCAGCATTTTGTTTCACTAATTCTCTTCAGTGTTTTCCTATTATATTTTCTGTTCTTATCTTTTATTATTTCCTTCCTTCTGCTTGCTTTGGGTTTATTTTGCTGTTCTTTTTCTAATTTCTTGAGCTTTTAATTTGAAACCTTTCCTCTTTTCTAATTTAGGGATTCACTGGTATAAATTTCCCATTCAACCCTGCTTAACCTATATCCCATATATTTTGATATGTGGTTTCCATTCTTTCAAATTTGTTAAGGTTCGTTTTAGGGCCCAGGATATAGACTATCTTGGTCCCACAGGTGCTTAAAAAATATATGCATTTTGCTATTGTTGGAGTATCCTTTTTATGTCAGTTAGATCCTGCTGGTTGGTGGTGTCATTTAGACCCTTTATATCCTCGACAACCTTCTGTCTAGCACTTCTATCAGTTGCTGAGAAAAGGGGATATTGAGGTCCCCAAACTATTATTTTAGGTTTGTGTGTTTCTTTCTGCCCCATCAGTTTTGGCTTCACGTGTTTTAAGTCTCTCTTCTTCGGTGCAGACACATTTAGGGTTACTATGCCTTCCTGGTAGACTGATCCTTTTATCATCATAGAACACCCTTCTTTGTGTGTGGTAATTTTCTTTGCTCTGAAGTACTTTATCTGATATTAATGATCACTCCTATGTTTTTCTGGATCGATGTTTACATGACACTTTTTTTTTTTTTTTTTTTTTTGCGGTACCCGGGCGTCTCACTGTTGTGGCCTCTCCCATTGCGGAGCACAGGCTCCGGACACGCAGGCTCAGTGGCCATGGCTCACGGGCCCAGCCGCTCCGCGGCATGTGGGATCTTCCACGGGACATGAACCCGTGTCGCCTGCATCGGCAGGCGGACTCTCAACCACTGTGCCACCAGGGAAGCCCGACACATCTTTTTTTCACCCTTTTACTTTCCATCTATGTCACCGTATTTGAATTTTCTTATAGACAGCAGAGTTGTGTGTGTGCGTGTTTGTGTGGCAACCTCGGCCTTTTCACTGGTATATTTAGACCATTTACCTTTAAGGTGATTACTGACAGTTAGAGCTTAAGTCTTCCATCTTATTACATGTTTTCTGTTTGTTCCCTCTGTTCCTCCTCCATTTCTCTTTTCTTGTCTTCCTGTCAGTTAAACATTTCATCAGATTCCATGCTGATTTATTAATAGTGTGTCTGAGTCACTGCTTCACCTAACTTTCTCAGTGGCTGCACTGAGCATTACAATACACACATGTAATATACAACCTGCTGCTGCTGACGCTCTATCGCTCAGGGTCAAGTCTGCAAGCCTCACTTCCACTTAGGTTCCTCCAGCCTCTCCACTTTTTAAAGTCTACTTTGAGCATTTTTTGCACATGCATTTGCCTCACATCATACGATGTTATATTTTTTGTTTCAACAATCAAATATGATTTTAAAAATTCATGTGAAGAAGGATAATCTGTTGTATCTATCTGCATTTTCTATTTCTCCTTTGTTCTTTCTTTCTTGTTCGTATTCCCAAATTATTTCTTTTATCATTTCCTTCTGTCTGAATAACTTACTTTGCCATTCCTTACGGGTACACTGGGCAGCCACAAATTCTCTTAGCCCTCTGTAATCCGAGAACATCTTCATTTCCTCTTCATTCCCAAAGGATAGTTTTGCGGGGTGTAGAATTCTTGGTTAACAGATTTTTTCTTTCAGGACTCAGGAAATACGCCACTTCCTCTGGCCTCTGTGATTTTGGATGAGATTCCACCATCGATAAAATCGGCATCACCGCGTACGTAACACTGGTTTTCTCTGACGGCTTTCCAGTTTTGTCTTCAGTTTTCAGAAGCTTCGTGATTGTGAGTCTAAGTGTGGCTTCCTTTGGGTTTACCTCTGGGAGTGGCTCAGCATCTGTATTCAGAGCCTTTGCTGCACGGTCGTGTCCACTTGGTTCCTCCAAGGCACTGGGGCTCCTGCTGACCCTGCGGGGTTGCCTGCGGAGCAGGAAGTGCTTCCCCAGCCTGTGCTCCCCCGCCAGCCACTTGTTGGGGAGGGGTCCCCCTGCCACTGTCAGGCATCTCTTGCCTACAGGACCCAAGGAGCACTGCCCCAGCCACTTGTGGGCAGGACATCTCCTGCCGGCCAGCAGCTCACCAATGATCTGGGTGGGAGCAAGGACCCTCTGGTCCACAGGACAAAGTGTTCTTCCCAGGCCAGTGCTCCCTGGCTGCCCCCAGCCCTGCTGTGGCAGGATCCCCCTGGTGTGCTGTCGAGCCACATGGGGTCTCGGAGGAAGGAGGGAGTCTCTGGCCCCAGGGATGAAGAACACTTGTTGGGGGTGCATGCCAGGGGCTCTCACCTGACCCCCAGTGTGGCTGGGGGGGGCTCCGTCTCAATCTGGAGGACTCTCAGCTGACCTGCGAAGCCGTCTGCCACCAGGCTGGGGCCAAAGACACTGGCCCTGTTTGCCTTCTGTCACCGGGAGGGGGTTGTGAGCACGTGGGCCACCGTGCTGTTCCTCCATCCCAGGGTCCCTCGCCAGCTCTCCCTCTCCCTTCCTTTCAGAGACCTGTGGTGCCTCTCAACTTATTCCACGGTTCCCAGCTGTGCTTGGTGGGGAGAGCAGGGAGAGGGGAGCCCAGACGTCTTCCCTCTGGAAGTCCCTCTCTGTGGGGCGGTATCTGTCTGATAGATGGCTGGGTTCATTTATTTCTGCTTGTATTAATTTTTAACACCATCTCTGTCGATTTACTTTTCGAATAAGCAAAACATTAACACGGTTCAAAAGTCAAACTATTTATAAAGAACATACTCAGAGATGTCCCACACCCTCCCTGTCTTGCCAGCCCATGCCCACTCCCAGTTGTAGGTAAAAATCTCGTTAGTTTCTGGTTTATCCTTCTTGAGGTTCATTTTGAAAACTAAGGAGATTCGTACACGTCTGTCTTTTTTTCTCATTTCAAGAGAGGCATGATTTTGGCCTCAGAACCTCAGTCAGCAGTTAACCATTCAGAGCCCAGCAACTTAAAGTCTTGGGAATCTCTGTGCGTCCCTTTCAAACCCCCTTCAGATGCCTCTCTGAGTCCATGTAAACCCCTCCCTCTGTTCCGCTCCGCTCCTCCAGCTGTTGAGTCATTTGTCTACTTTCCCTCTTCACATTTTACTGATCCACTTTCCTCCAGACTTTCCTCCTAGCTCTCATTCTTTCTTCCCTCATTAACACATCTGAGAGGCGATCTCAAAGAAGCAAGGCGCTGCCTTGATGGGAGTTCAAATCCTGATGCGTGTTCCTCCCCTTGGGCGCCCTGGGGAAGGGGACTCACAGGACAGTATCAAGAGCAGCCTGGACAGAGCCGCCTGTGTGCTCAAGGTCACGTGTTCAGGGCAGAGACGTGTCGTCGGCAACGCGGCTGATGAAACGGAACGTTCGCGACCGCACGTCAGCTGGCGGGGGCCCCGCTGCCTCACAGAGCCCCACAGCCCCGGCAGGTCAGCTCAGCGGCTTCTCACCAAACTCGCGCTTCACACCAACTCTCCCCCAAGCACCTACTGCTGCTTCGTATCGCTAGAGCCCCCCAGGCCCCTCCCAAGCGCCCCAGCCACAAGGTCAGCAACGCCGCTCCTGGCTCCAGGGGTTACCGGAAACCTGATGGGAAGGGGCTCCACTCGGGACCACTGGCAGCGCCCTCCGATCGGCTTCTCAGCCAGATGACACGTGTTCCTGGGCGTCGACAGGGAAGTGGGCCGTGGGAGCAGGTGCCACAGGGACGCCCGGGGCAGGTGTCCGCAGGTACCACTGTTCTAGGCAAAGCTACCAGCTGGTAACCAACAACCAGGTGCCGCAACGTCGTCTGTTTGTTTCAGTGACGCCTGGCATTCTCGACAGAGGCCGTGAGCACGCCCACAACACTTGCCAAGTGTGACCCTCTGAACAAGAGATGGGACGGCCTGTGCTCCTCCTGGGACGATGGCAGGAACCCGGCTCCACGGGGTCCACACGGACAGCCCTCGCGGAGACAGTGATGGGCCGGAATCTTTACGTCCCAAAGCATTTCAAGTAAGACATGAAGTCCTTTCTTGAGCCATTTAACTCGGGTAAATAACCTAACCTCCCTCTGCTTGAGTTTGGAGGCTGGTATTGTGAGACCCTAAGAGAGCCAAGACCCCTCCAAACTGACTTTGGTGTATTTAAGAAGGCACCAGGTAAGAGGCCACCAAGAGCCCCAGAATCTTTACATTCCACACCCTTCCCACATGGTCCCCGGGTTCCGAGTGCCCGGGATAGCCCCGGCCTGGCTGCCCTGCAGTGGGAGCTGCGCCTGCCCAGCCCCACGTCCTCCGTGTCTGGCGATGGGCCCGAGTTGCCGCTGACGGAGGTGGGAAGGCCTTCGCTCTGCAGGGACCTGCGGGCTGGCTTCGGGTGGGTAGGCACACAGGCCACAGCCCCAGGACCTGTGCTGGGCGTGTGTCCACAGAGGACCCTTCCCTCCCCCGCTTTCTCTGCTCTGGATTTGCAGGTTTGCTGCTGCATGTGTAAGAATCACTTCCCGACGTGGAGCTCAAGCTGGGGCAAGAGGCCGACCCCCATCAGAGGCTGGGGACGCTGAGCTGGGCCAGCAGATGGTGGAGTGGAGTCTGAAGGGCGTGCAGGGCCCGACCAGGTGATGTTCAGGGCCGGGTGAGGAAGCACAGTGCAGACACGGCAACGAGAAATCTGGACGGGACAGAGGGACGGCCACTGAGGCCTGGAGACCATCAGGGACGGTGCCCTCACGTGGGTGATAGATGACGGAGACGCGGAGGCACAGGAGGGGACACTTAACCATCGGGAAGTGTGGGGACAGAGGGACGGCCACTAAGGCCTGGAGACCATCAGGGACGATGCCCTCGTGTGGGTGACAGATGACGGAGACGCGGAGGCACAGGAGGGGAAGTGTGGGGATGGATGGAGGGTAGGAAACACACAGACAGGGAGAGGAAGGAGCCCAGAAGACCTTGGCTTTCCCAGCTGGGGGGCGAGCTCACAGGAAGACGGTCCACGTGGAGACGTAAGCCCTGCACACAGAGCCGCTGTGGTGGCCTCGCGTGGCCCTCACACCCGCCACCGCCTCGTGTGCCTGGCCATCCTATGCGCTCCGCCACTGCACCGTCCCTGCCACTCAGCTCTGCGACCGCTTCCCCCTGACTCAGTGACCACGCTCCTTCCTAAGGTTCCCCCCAGCTCGACTGCACTGTGACCACCATCACTGACCCTGAGGGAAGGACGACGTGCAGGCAGACCCTCTACTGTAGCAGGTGTAACACCAACCTGGGCACTTAGCACCACGGGCTGCCTTGAGGGGACAGCTCCTTGGACCAAGTCACCTCCAAGTGCAGGATGTGGCATCAGACTGTCCAGGAGGACGCAGTCTGGATGCAGAATAGGCAGAGCCACGTGGCCATTTCCTTTCTGGAGCATATCTGCCTGCCCATTAAAAAGATAAATCCCAGCGTGAACAGGGCGCCTGGACCAGGATTCTGAAGTCAGCCAGCCCCAGACGTACATCCCACGTCCACCACTTAGGAGGCCGTGGCGCCGCATGCAAGCTGCACGTGGTCCCTGAGACGCAGCAGGAAGGGCCACGTCCACACACGGGGCCTGCAGGAGACAGACAAAGCCTTTGGAGGTGCCTGCCCCCCGGGCACAGGTAGCAGCTGTGCGTGGGCACTGAAAAGCCAGGGTGAGAGCAGTGCCAGCGGCTGGGGACCGACTGCAGCGGCCGGCGAGGACGCCAGACACCTCCACGGCAGGAGGACAGCTTCAGCGGTAAGGTCTTTAAAAACACTCTTCCGAGAGATACAGTCACAACCGATCCTGATATGAGACCCGGGATGCAGAGCCGGCCTCAGCCCAGTGCACCCGTGTAGGCGATCTCCCGGGAAGGGCACAAAGGTGACCTCTGCCCTGTGCTCCCGACAGGGCACAGGGGCCATGGGACGGATGGCCAGGGCCGGGGAGTAGGGCCAGGAGGGCTGAGACCCCAGCAGGCTGAGCTGCTGGAAAACGCCGAGCACAAAGCCAGGGCTTTAAAATTTCATTAGGAGAGACGGGGACCAGGAGGACAGGCCCGCGCTGCTGAGGACGTGTGCAGTCAGCACAGGGCGGACAGAAAGAGCCCCTGAACTCCCAGCCTCCACCCAGGAGACGGAAAAGAGTGGATCCAACACGGATACCTGGGGTCGGCCACAGGCAGCGTCGGCATGCAAGATGAATTCACGTCCCCACCCAGGCGAGTCCTGCCAGCTCTGAATTCCCTGACGGAGACTCTTGTTGCTCTGGCAACTCAGAATTCAGAGAAAATGGGAAGATACCAGATAAGACCATGTCCACTTTAGCAAAGGGAGAAAAGGTGGATTGGGGGAAACCTAAGGTTGCTGACCAGTCACACCCTCAACGGGATTCTATCCTCTGAGTCCTTAGAAACAGAAGTGCTGGCAACCAGGGTGGCCACAGATGGAGCACAAGTCAGGCTGACCCACTTCCCCACGTCTGTCTTAAGTGCCAGGGACACGGCCCAGGTCCTTCTAGGTCTAAGAGCACAGCACTCACCGCTGTACCAGTTGACTCTCAAACCACTGAGCTGCCTTAGGGCCGCTTTCCTACACGTGAAAAGAATCGGATTGGATCAAGGGTCCTCCTGTCTCGCATTATCGGAGGCAGTGGTCCCACGAGCCCAGGTATAAGCAGCCCATTCTTGCTAAGAAAGGCCGGGCCTCAGGGCATAGATGTGCTCAGCTCCAGGGTCCCTGGGTGACAGCTTCTCAAGGCGGCCTGGCCAGGCGGCCCCCTGGGAGCACAGGCTGAACCACCATCCTTGGTACCCATCCTCCCCACGATGGCCGCTCCACTGAGTGTGTGACAGGGTCGCCTTGGGCTGTAACTCGTTTCCGCGAAGCGTGAGGCTGGGCCCTCTTCCTGCACCCCTGACCAGCAGCCACCTTGTCTTGTGAAGTGGACTTCCCTCTGTTTTCCTGGAGAGGCTCAGGGACTCCAGGCGGGGCTGCTTCGTGCCGCACTGAGAAGGCTGCAGGCGTGGCAGGGTCACAGCACGGCCGCTCCTTAGGAAAAGCAAAGCCCAGACAGAAAACACGGAAGCCAGGAGAAGCGCCACCTGCTCACAGGCAGGGGAGGGAGCCTGGAATCCAGGAGGAACACACGTTTCCAAGGTCCTCCCTTTCTCCTTGCCTCACTCTTTGAAACTATACCCCAAAAGTGCCCTCTCCACTTGCAGCTGCTCAGTCTGGAAAAGTAAGACCATACTGATGGAGCTGGCAGGCCCACGGGTCACAGGACGGTCTCAGGCGCCTCTCGTCTGGGGCCCTAGCCCTCAGCATCCCCTCCCCTCCCACCCTGGACTGTGGGCTCCGTGTGGCAGGAAGCACCACTGCCAGGCGCTGAACACAGCCAAACTAACGTGGGATGAACGGGTGGGTCCTCCAGGCGCTCCGGGGGCTGCTTTACGCAAACAACCACGCATCCCCCAGACAGCTGGCAGCTCGGGTTTGAAATTCCCATTTCAAAGACGGGGAAACGGAGGCTCCGGAATTTAGATAACTTGCTCCAAGTCCCAGGCTGTTGTGCTGCTGAGCTCTGCTGGACCCCAGAGATGCCCGCCCCACCCGCCTGGCCCTGGGCCCAGCGAGGCCTGGAGAAGAGGCCATCCCTGGAGATGAGACTGCCTCAGACACACCCGCTGCTGCGGGAGCGCTGCCTGCAGCCTGCAGGGGACAGAACACGGAGAGGACGGCGGAGCTGGTGTCCAGCCACCCACCGTCAGTGCACGCCACCCTCTGCCTGCCGCCTGAATGGACATCACGCCAGCTTTGCTTCCTGGGCCAAGACCCTGGCAAGGCCGCTATGCACGCGGCAGCTCACCTCTCTCCGCGGGAAAAGGAAAACCCTCCTCGCTCCAGCCTGGCGACCTGGGCACCAGGAACAACTGCTCAGAAAGATCACGAGGCACAGGCGCCCAACCAAAAATGCTCTCCTCACTCAGGAATAACCGTCATGGGCACAGAAGGGTCACGAAGTCCCCGACCCTGAACACTGGTCTGGACTCCGCGGGTTCTCCTGCCCGTCAACGCCGATCACACGGCCGGGTCCAGACGGCGTCCTCCGGGCAACAGGCCTCTGCGCCTCTCACCCCGACCTTCCCCACCCCGACTGGCTCCCAGCTGCTGAGGGGTCGAGGATGATCCAGCCGCTGTTCCAAGTCTGCCCCGAACAGCTTTCCACCATCAATTTCCAAGCGTAAAAGGAAACCAAAAAAAAAAGAAAAAAGGAGCCTGATGATCGGAAGGTGCAGAAGCTGAAAATGTCAAAGTCTGAGCATTCAAAAACGGAGGCAGAATTTATATAAAAATACAATAGCAACGGCAGCTGGAGAAGATTCTCCGTGGTCCCAGCAATTACAGGAGCAGATCTGTCCCCGGAGAAGGCCCACTGGGCCGGCCCAGCCTCTCTCCCCCTCCGCCCCCCCACCCGCCAGGGACCCAGCTCCTGTTTTGCAAAATGCTAGTGTTTAAGCGTCTGCACACCTCTTCTGGAAGCTTTCAGTAATGCTCACAAGCATGCAGGCAAACCTCACTTAAAAGAAGGGGCCCATCTGCCTATGTGAGGAGTCTGGACCTGACCCAGGACGAGCGGGAGGGCGGTGGGAAAGGAGCAGAGCATGGGCCGTAAGGCGGAGAACCAGAGGAGAGTCACCCTCCGTGCTGCACGCCTCACACGCCGGGCGTCCCCCCTCACACGCCAGGCGTCCCCCAGACACCAACGGGTGACCCCCTTCTGTCCCCACGGGCAGGCTCCAGCGCACGTGCCTGCCATCAAGCCTGCAAGACACCGCCAACCTCAAAGCTCCAAACCGAGACAAGGGACTCCAGGACCCGCAGGGACAGCAGGCACTCGGTGGCTTGGCCATGGTCTCAGGCATAGGGAGAGCCAGCGTTAACCTGCCAACCATCGCCTCCCACGTTTTCAGGGTCTTTTTTTTTTTTTTTTTTTTTTTTGCGGTACGCGGGCCTCTCACTGCCGTGGCCTCTCCCGTTGCGGAGCACAGTCTCCAGACGCGCAGGCCCAGCGGCCACGGCTCACGGGCCCAGCCGCTCCACGACAGGTGGGCCCTCTGATCCCTGAGCCCCAGGAGAAAATCAGTAACAGCGCTCGTGTATTGGTACTGCGATGGTCACACTATCACTACCTCTTCCCAGCGCACGGGGTCAGTTTCCTGAGCCCGCCCGGAGCTCGGGGCCCGGCCGCCCTCCCGCCGGACCACTCACCTGCCTCTCCAGGCGCCCGAGCTGCTCCTTGTATAAGGCGTCGCGGCGTCTCAGCTCCGCCTCTCGGCTCTCCAGCTCCCCGGCCTGCAAGGAGAGCAGAGTCCAGTCAGCCGCTGGCGAACTATGAATGGAAGCCCACGCAGTGCCACGTCGCTACCGCCGTTAAGGGGGGACCCTGCAGCACTGACCAGGGCAAGCGTGTGCACATGCGCCCCATGGTCTCCAAAGGCAGGCAGGATGACAAGGGCCCCATCACAACGCAGAAACAGGGCGGCTTAGGTGACGGCCCCGAAGCTCAAAGCCACGAGCGGAGCTGGGGTCGAGCGTGGGCAGAGAAGGGCCTGGACGGAAGCTGTGCAGCCTCAAGGCGCGCAGGCCAGCAGCACCGCGCCGTCCCCGTAGCACGCGTGCCGCCGGCTCACCCCCTGAGCCCTGAGCGGCAGGCACGCCCAGATGGCCTCCTTCTGCACAGCGGACCACCTGTCTCCAAGGGCCAGGGAGCTGAGAGGTGAGCAGCCTTGGGGCCCAGAATCCTAGGCCTCGCGGGGCAGCTGCCCCTCGGCCTCCTGACGGGAGCACACGGCCGAGGACCCCCACAAGGTCACAGCAGGCTACCCGGGCCAGCCCCCTCCCCACCCTCAACCAGCCGGCGGTCCTTCAACAAGTCCCTGACCCCAAGCGCCAGCTCACGCACGTGTGACACATAAACCCGGAATGACTCCCCCCACGGGCTGTGCAGGGGTCAAAGGAAACCCCAACGGCAAGGCCAGGGTCACGTTAGGCCCACGCACAATGATGCTGCATCAGACGAAGCGGGAATTCACGTCCTCCTGACGGCGAGGCCCATGTCCCCGGAGCCCTTGGAACCTCCCTGAGTCAGGGCCCCTGGCCTGCCTCTGCCTGAGAAAAACGAGGGCTGGCCTGGCGCAGGGGCTGTAGAAAGTGCATGCAGCCCAAACGCCCGGTGTCGGCGCCTGGACCAGAGGCTGTGCCGGTGACGCAGGTTTGGCGGACGGAGGTGCCCACTCTGCAGAGCGGCCACCGTCCGGCCCTTGCCTGGCGCATGGCAGGCAGGTGGCCCTCAGGTCAGAGCCAGACATTAGCGGGTGTTGCCACGTGACACACACGCCTGTAAGGGGGCTGGGGCACTGGGGGGGAGGGGGAGCTCCTGTCCTCATGGAGCTTAGATCCCAGCAGAAGAGACAGAAAAATAGGACAACTGCAGATGGACACGGGCTGGGGAACCACAGGCGGACAGCTTGCAGGGTAGCGACCGTCGTTCTCCCTAAGACATTTCCCAGTCGGCCTTCTGGGGAAAAACACTGCATAAAGCACACTGTCTCCAACACAAAGGTAAAATGTCACCATTATGCATGCCCACTCTCGGGTCACAGTCTTTGAAGGGGGAAGTGAAGGGAACTGTCAGATGAGCACGCTCAATGCACCTGCCCTGCTCCAAACACAAGGCAGATAACAAGATGCAAACGTCCAACAGAACAGACGGGCACAGAGGCAGGTGAGGCCAAAGCCACAGCCTTGGGCAGAGGCGGGCGTGGGGCCAGCTTCGCCCCCGGAGCCCAGGGGTCCCCCAGAATAAGAAGCCAACCTGAGAATCCTGAGGACCCCATGTCGGGCCGTGGTTCTCAATCTGCCGGAAGCTGGGTTCAGCCCAGAGGCCACAGCTCCAGCGCCGTGAACCCCAGGCCACAGCTGGGTGGCGCGGGGACTGGCTGGTACTTGGGGCAGCCGTAGGCTGCCACGAAAATGCTCGGCAGGGAGACAAGGAAATAGGAGAGAAACAAAGCCAACAAGACCAAAACCAAAACTTGTGCTCAAAACAAGCCTGCAAACCAAATACGGCGAGGAAGCGTAAGCTTAGAACGGCTGCCCGTCAAACCGGCAGCTGTTGCGAATTCGCTCCAGACGAAATTCACACGATGGGACGTTACGACACGGCTTTTTAAACTTTTTATTATGCAAAATTGTATTACTGTACTAAAATAATACTAAATAAACCCGGATATTATAATATTAAAATATATATTAAATGATGTGAAATAAATATAAATTTATAATAAAATTTTTAAAAAACCCAGATAGCCATCACTAAGCTTCAAAATGATAAACTAGGGACTTCCCTGGTGGTCCAGCAGTTAAGAATCCGCCTTCTAATGCAGGGGACATGGGTTCGATCCCTGGTTGGGGAACTAAGGTCCCATGTGCCACAGGGCAACTAAGCCTGCACGCTGCAACTACTGAGCCTGTGCACCACAACTAGAGAGAGAAGTCCACACACCACAGTGAAAGATCCCACATGCCACAACGAAGATCCTGCAACACCGCAACTAAGACCCGATGTAGCCAAAAATAAAGTTAATTAATTAACTTTAAAAAAAGGAAATATTAAAAAATGATTAACGGGAATCCTGTTTCACCTACAGCGCCCACCCCTCCCTCCCCCCAGATTCCTTACAGCAGGTCATTTCATCTGCACATACTTCAATATATTTCTCTAAAAGATAGAGACTTTTATTTTCCTAATCAGAACCAGTAGCATTGCATACCAAAAAAAAATGAATTCCTTAACACCATCAAATACTCAGCCAGTGTTCAAATTTCCAATTGATAAAGGATTTTAAACATGTAAGTTTAAGGTGCTCAAAAAGATAAATGAACTTCTGATTAAAAAAGAAGCAATGAACCTGAAACAGGCAAGCCCCCAAGTAGGTAAATATTATAAATGTAAATTTCTTCAAGGAACAAGGAATCAAATGCATGAGACAAGCCCCAAGCTGAGGGCAGTTAGGGGGAAATTAGGAAATGGGGACGCAGTAGAGAGATTTGGTCCTGCAACGGGGACAAGGACGCACAGCAACAGAGGAGCCAGAAAACTCGAGGGCAGAGCACGGGCCGGAGTCCAACTGCCTTGTGGCTGCTCGGGGGACAGGGACGCATAGGGAGGGCAGGGGGAGGAGGGGGAGGTCCGAGCGGAGGAGGCGGGGGCCGGAGGAGAATGAGGGGAGGAGAGGACGGAACAGAAAAGACCAGGCAAGGTTGCGGGAATCAGTATAAGTAATCAGGGATCACAGCTTTTGAGATGGTCCCCCGGGATCCCATGTCCCCGGGCTCGGGCCCTGGAGTGACACCCAAATCCTGATGAGCAGCTACGACTGGAGCGAGAGGGGGCAGTTCCAGGGGCAAAGGTCGTGCTTTCGGTCTGAAGCCAGCTTCCCTGGTGTTGTGGGCTGCCCTCCGGAGATGCCCCTGTGACACGGAGCTGAGGGGCCTCAGTCCAATGGCCCGAGGGCCTTGGGACAGGACCGCAGCCATGAGAAGACAGGGGCAGAGGCCCAGCCAAGCCCAGTCCCAGCCCCAAGGACCCGTGAGGTGTCCAGCGTGAGGTGTCCGCGGACACCGTGAGGTCATACGTGGTTACTGCTTTAAACCACTAGATGCGTAACTTGTTATTTAGCAACAGATAATGAATATAGACCACGAACGAAATAACCTCAGCCTTAAAGGAAAAAGATTACCACTTTGGGTAAAAGGAAGAAAATGGAAATCCAACTGCATGCCACTCACAAGGGACCCAGTCCCCACACTAAGGGTCTCACAGAACAAAGGAAAACCCTCCCTGGCACAAATAGATACCGCAGTGCCCATTGTTCTGTTTTGTTTACCCAAAAGGTTCAGCATTCAATCAAACATTTAAACACACACACACACACACACACACACACACACACACACACACACGAAAATAAAGATGTACCATAGAGAGGAAATACTCAATAGAGCCAGATGCAACAAAGGCCCGGAGTTAGCCCAGAGGGACTTCAAAGTCACCAGGGTTAACACGGCAGAGACTCTAGCAGGAAAGGGTGGGCACCGCATGGGAAGTCGTGGAGACTTCCTACATTACTCCTGAGGAGACGCCAGCCGCTAGGCTCACAGAGAGTCCCTTGCATGTGATGAGTGGCTTCTCCTGCTGGTTTCAAGATTCTCTCTTTGACTGTGGCCTCTGACAGTCTGGCTGCCACGCGTCTCAGTGTGGGTGTCCGGAGATCTCCCCGTGCACAGCCCTAGCCAGAATGTGGCCTCCAGCTTCCCAGCAGAACGCCGGAGCCTTTCAAAGCCTCCCACATTCCTCTTTTCTGTAGCTCTGCTTGCCTAGCGTTCGGGTTACCCCACTGTCTGCACCCAACTGTCCTCCACCCGTTCAACAATGGCCTCTGATGGTTTACGGCAAACGATCCCAGGGCATCCCTGAGTCACGTGAAATGAAGTCAGCCTTGTGAGTGGGGTCCTCCAGGGAACCCCTAGACAGGAAGAAGGAGGATGACCTCTGGGAACGGGGCTTTGAAGGACTCCAATCCTTTTCCACCCCGTGCACTGGTCGCCAGGCTGCTGGGTTTTACCAAGATTGTGTCTGCTGGCTTTCAAGGTTACTGCTTAGGTTGGGAAAAGGAGGATGGGAATAAGGACAATCTGAAATGCCACAAACCTCACTCTCCTTACTGAGATTCACCCATTTTTCCTGAACAAATGCCCCTGGATGGCCACAAGTCTTTGGTTAACTTTCAGTTCTGAAAAAATAGGCTCTGTCCGTTTTCATTGCTTTTATGGAAGAGAGGGTCTTCAGAGGCCCCTCCTCCACCTTCACTGACACCACCCAAACTAGAACAGAACCAAACAAAAACGCAAGGAATCGTGGGCTCCTTAGCAAACGGGACAGAGCAGAGGAAAGAGGCAATGCACCTGGAAACAAATGATTAGAGATTATTCACATTGAAACCCAAGCAGACGAAGCATGAAAAATAGAATGAAACAGGGCCCCCAAGACCTACAGGACAATATTAAACGACAGAGCATACCTTTAACTGAAGTCCTAGTAGGAAAAGAGAAAGATGGGGCAAGAAAAGGGAAGAGATAAAGGCCAAGAATATTCCAAAATTAATTAAAGACCACAAATAGAACTGAGAAGCTCGGAAAACTCCCAAGCAGGGTGCTTTTGTGAAGTTCTTAAATAATTCCTGAAGTAACAGAATCCTTCTTGAGCATGGATTTTTTTAAAAGTAATTTCCAGAATAACTACTAAAAATGTAACCAAAGAAAGCACAAGAGTCAGTAGAGGAGATAAAACGAAATGCTAAAATGTACTGATTCGTCTCCACCCTCTCCCTCAAAAAACATCTACAAGAAAGCAGCAACAGAGGAACAAAGAACAGACGGAACAAACAAATAACAAACGGTCAATTTAAATGCGCTCACACCAACAATGATATTGAATAGAAACAGACTTACCCCTGTATTAGTTCCCTCTTGCTGTTGTAAGAACTTACCAAAAACTTAGTGGCTTAAAATACTACACATTTATTCTCTTACAGTTCTAGAGGTCAGAAGTCTCGAATGGGTCTTCTTTGGCTACAGGCATGGGGTCAGCAGGGCTGTGTCCTTCTGGAAGCTCTGGAGAAGAACCCGTTTCCTCGCCCTTCCCAGCGTCTAGGGGTCGCCTGCATTTATCGGCTCACGGCCCCACGTCGCCCTGACCTCTGCTACTGTCATTACGTCTCCTTCTCTGACTCTCCTGTCTCCCTCTCTCCCTGATCGTTCCCTGACTTCCCTTTCTCCTAATCTCCCTGACACTTGAGATCACACCGGGCATCCTTGGATAATACAGGATAGTCTCCCCACCACACATTCTTAACTTAGTGACATCTGAAGAGCCCTGTTTACCATGCAAGAGAGTACATTCACAGGTCCTGCGGGTTGGGAGGTGGGCGTCTCTGGGGGGCCGTTATTCTGCTTACCATACACACCAATGCAAAGGCAAAACCCCAGCTATATGTTATTGATAAAAAATAATACAAGCAGGTTTTAAACAATGGGAAAAGGTGTATCTTGCACACCAAGCGCAGTAAGTCCCCGACACACGACCCTTCAAGCTGCGAACTTTCAAGGATGCGAACGTGCGTTCCACAACGTCAGGCGTGAGTGAAACTGCAGCTTGCCCTCTGCCTCCTATTGCCAGCGATCCTTCAGCTCTGCCATCTTCCACCTCCTCTCCCTCCTCCAGTCATAACTTTTCTTGCCTGTTCACTTGATGCCAGCCCCTGTGTGCCACCTGTCGTACTGCACTGCTGTACTTTTCAAGGTACTGCAAGATTAAAAATGTTTTCTTTACTTTTTGTGTTTTTTTATGTATTATTTGTGTGAAAAGTATTATAAACCTATTACAGTACATTATTATGTAGCCGACTGTGTTAGTTGGGTACCTAACTAACTAAGGCTAACGTTGTTGGACTTATGAACAAATTGGACTTACGAATGCGCTCTCGGAACAGAACTCATTTGTATGCGGTGAACTTGCTGTATAAGAAAGCTGGTATAGCCATATTAATATCAGATAAAGGAGAATTCAAGACAAAAAAAATATTACCAGATATAAAGAAGGGCAGTTCACAATCATAAAAGAGACAATTAGTCAAGAAGAGATAACAATTACAAACGTGTATGCACCTGATAACAAAAATCCCAAATACATAGAACAAATTTGACACATTAAAGAAGAACATAAATAGATCCACAATCATAGTCAAAGAATTTAACGTCTCTCAAGATACTGACAGAACAACTAAACAGGGAGGGCTCACAGGGCAGGGGGGTTCCAAGGCAGCAGAGTAAGAAGAGAACATGACCAGGAAAAGGCGAGGCCGCCGCGTCCCTGCGCGTCCGCCGCGTCTGATCCGTCGCCCGCGCTCTGCACCCTCGCTCCCTCTCAGCAGCACCCAGGTGCTGGGCGGAAGGTGCCACCTCGATTGTAACAGAAACAGGGATCAGAGACGACTCCTGAATGACAGGGCCGAGTCAGTAAGAACCGCAGTGACCATGTAGCAACGGTTTATAAACAATGACTCAAGTGCTCCTTCAACTCACCCACCCGTCCGGTGAGGAGGGAACCATTAAACCCACTTAAAAGGCAAGAAAACCGAGGTACAGGGTGATGCAGTCACCCAGAGCCACACAGTGAGGTCACGCAGAGCTGAGGTGCTGAAGTCGAAGACTTTAGGTGTCCCCAGAGGGACAGAGTCCCAGCACGTGTGGGTCTCCAGGCAAACCATCCTGGAAGGTGCTCCCATCCCCGAGGTTTCTAGGAGGGCTCCGGCCCGGGAGGGTAAAGGTCAGGAAACTAAATGTAACCACGCGCACGACTCCGCTTACGGTGGCTGCCTAGGGGGCTGGGGAGAGCGACAGGCCGCGTGGGGCTCCTGCTGGGGAAAGCCCGGGACTGCCCAGCCTCCTCCGGGAAGGCCACCCAGCGGGGGCCACTGGGTCACAGTCCTGACCTCTCCACGCGGCACGGAGGACGGGACTGAAGCTGTGAAGTCAGCGAGGGTCACTGCTGAGAGGATGAAAGATGGGAGGGAGGGAGGGAAGGAAGGAGAGGCCCGCTCATGGCCATGAACTGCCTGGTCCTCCTCTGGTCTACTGGGTGGTGTTGGTTTGGTTTGGTTTTCAATTGAATTGGTCACCAGCGTTTACCAAACTGGGATTTTTACAGAAAAACATCTGGACTTCCCTACGAGAAACTGGAAAACGGGTCATGAACCCAGCGTGGACAGCAGTTCTGCCCAGGGCCGTGCGTCCTCCTTCCCAGAGCCAAGTGCTGGGCCCGTCTGCAGGAGCCCTCCCCTCCCCGGCACTGCACGACCCTCTCTGGCCTTGCTTCTCGCCACACCAAGGCCCCGCTGCTTCCCAGTCTCTGCCTGTTCAGACTATCGGCCACCACAGCGTCCCGGGGGCTCGTGTGTCCGGAGCCCTCCCGGAGCGAGGCACACACCAGGGGGACGGCAGGCTGAGGACATGCCGATGAGCGGCTAGGATGCCGGACGGACGTGGGGAAGGGCTGTGAGGATGGGGGCAGCCAGAGAGGGGGGTGGTGACCACTCAGGCCTCTGAGGAGGCGACACAAACGCGAAGGCTTCCCAGGGGAACAGGCTGCTGCGCTCGGGCCCGGGGAGAGGAGAGAGGTCAGCTGTGCTGAAAGGAAGGGGGCACCCAAGAGCTCTAAGCAGGAGACCGATACGATCTGACATTTATTTTTTAAACCCAGTTCATAAAAGCCGAACCGGAAGGCTGCTGCCCAGGAACACGTCCTGATTCCCTCTTGTCGCGCGTGGTGACTCGCGGGCAGGTGCACAGAGCATCCCCTGTGGCTGTGTCAGCTGTCGCCACACAAGGGCAGTGAGGAGAGGCTCACAGAGGAAATAATAGGCAATCTTCTAGCCGAACACCTTTTAGAAAGTAATGATGGAGAATAAACCCCCGCCTGGGAGCGAGGCAGGGGCTGTCTTTCAGCGCAGGGTAACAACACGCAGCTTGAAATAAGCCGGTCAGGCAGAGGAGTGACTGCGCTCAGATCTGCAGGCTGAAAAGATTGGCGGGGGGAGGGGCCACATTCGCCGCCCCACACGGCTGCAGGTATCGGGGCTCAGAGACATAGCTTCAACACAACGGTGCCTGGGCCACGGCTCTTGCGCAGAACCAGGCCACGGGCAGAGGCGCCGCATGCACCGGGCAGAGCCGGCCACTGTGAGTGGGGGCTCCCCCCACCCCACCCCATGCCGAGGTGTCCAGAGCATCCTCCCGGCCTGATGTGAACTGAAGACGTTCTCAGAGGTGAACGGGTCGGGGGGAGCAGCCCCTGACTCACCAGGAACGGGTGGCCAGGGGCCTGGTCACACCCTGAGCACGTGGCTGTCAGTAGGCAGGCGGGCCAAGCTTCTAACCAGCCAGAGGGATCCGGGCTCCGGGCAGCACTGTCCCACCAGCCCCGCTGGCTCCCACGACCTGGGCTGAGACCACAAGGACGCGAGAACTTGGAAGAGCCGCCCCAGCGCTGGCGTGGGGCCTCCGTGGCACAGCCCAGAGGCCAGGCTACGGGGGACGGCGGCGGCCACCCTGATGGCCTTCAAGACACACGGTGGCTCGGGGCCAACCCGAAGTCTGCTCAGACCCCGCAGGCCCGCCCACAGCCTCTGCCAGGCCACGTTGTGGACGACGGGGAGGCGGCACTGAAGGACCACTCTTCTCTGACCTCGACTCGACCACCTGCAAGCACCGCCCCCTCCACGGGCGCCAGGCTTTCCACGGCTCTGCTCTTGCCCCACTGTTCTGTACCAGAAACGCCTCTTCCTGCGTCCTGCCTGCCAGCCTGGCCGATTCTCCAGGCTCTGCCGCCCACATGCTCTCTCTTCTTGGACTCTCCAGCCCCCCGCAAACTCCCGCCGTGGGGTGTGTGGGCAGGGGTGTGCCATCCTACTTCTACGTGGGGCAGGTGTGCTGGGGATGACTCGTCGGGGCGGGCACCTGGCTTGGGCCCCGACAGTCACCGTCCCCTGAATCCCGGCCCCCAGCCTCCCTCCCTGCTCACAACAGCGGGGCTGGTTTCTGTGGCTGCAGTCAAGATCTGACCGTCGTATCTTCTCTTCCCTCGGCATCCAAACACACCAGCTTCTCCCATCTGTGCTCCCGGGGCACTTAAATAGATTGTATAGTTATTCTAACTATCGTTACGCCAAGCGATCTACTGACCCCCTGCAAACATTCGCGCTCTGTGGGGGAAGCCGCAAGCCCCTTCTGTCCATCCGGCAGCGCACCTAGCACGTAGGCACTGGCCATTCGTCCTCAGAACTGAACTTACACGTTCACATTATCAGAAGCGTAACTCAGGCCCTTACACAAGGGCCAAACCTTCAAGAATCTCCTGGGAGGTTATCTACTTGCTGTCCAACAAACAGCTCATCCCACGATTGCCACTGTCCACGCGTGGATGCCGACGGCAGGGCCGGCCTGGAGCTCAGGGCCTCTGGTCGTGCAGCCACGCTCTGGGCCTCCTTAAGAGACGTACTGAGTTTCTGGAAAGAGCCAGAAGGTTTCGGTACCAGGGCCAAGGACGGAGGTGAGCTGTCCCAAGGTGGGGCCAGAAGGTTTCGGTACCGGGGCCAAGGACGGAGGTGAGCTGTCCCAAGGTGGGGGCAGAAGGTTTCGGTACCGGGGCCAAGGACGGAGGTGAGCTGTCCCAAGGTGGGGGCAGACCCAGCCACAGAGTGTGCAGTGGGCACCCCGACCCCAGGGGGAACCTCCCTGCTCCGGGGGCAAGTGCGGGGTTTCCGCCCCGCTGAGTGCTGAAGGGGTGCGGGTGTGTGTACACACGTGCACGCGTGTACATCTGTGTGCGTGAGCCTCCCGTCACACCCCCAGCCCCCCCGTGGGAACTGTGTCTCTGGGCCTCCTCTGTCCCACTAACCTCTAAGCCCGGGAAAGCGTGACTCGAGGGCTGGGTCTGTAAGCTGCTCGACCCACAGCGACGACGTGGAGCCCCCCACCCGGCCCATCATCCTCTCACGGGCCTGCGGTGGCTCTGCTCACCTGGTCCCATACCAGCCCCCCTACCGGGTCAGGCTGCCGCTCGAGTCCTGTTCCCAGGGACCCGGGAAACAGAGGGAACAAGCCAGTGCCCTTATGGGGAGCTCAGCAACTCCAGGAGCCGGAGACCCTCAGTCGTCCTGTTCCCTCCTCTCAGCGAAGGAGCAGCAGGGGGAGGGGAAGGAGGGACAAGGAATGGGGCCCAAGGGACCCCGCCCGCGCCATGGTGAGGGTCTCAGCAATGGGGAGGCACTGAGAGTTTCAACAAGGGACATTAATACTCAGAATCGCCCGTTGCAAAGGCCAGTCTCCGGCGGTGCTGGAAGCCGATCGCAAAGGAGAGGAAAACCCTGTGGCCAACATCCTGTTTAGCCAACCAGTGAGGAGGCCGGGACCCAGGATGTGTCCCTGACCTGGCCTCCGTGAGAGAAGACTACAGACAGGGAAGGACAGGTCTCATCCAGGGGCCGCGAGGGGCGGGGAGGGCCCGGCGTGCGGCCTCCAGGTCGCTGGGGCGATGGCCCCTGCACAAAAATGGAGATGGGGGTTCAGCTCCTGGGAGCAGCTGTCGGGGGGGCCCGACTAAAGCTGCCCACACGCCTGTCTTGGCAGGCCCCCTTCCAGTCCCCACCTGCGGCGGGAGCCCTACGGCGTCTGTGGACACAGACAGCCCGCGGCCCACGTGGCAGAACTGCTCCTCCCGGACCAAGCGTCCTGACAAGCTCTGGACCAAACAGAAGAGGCAACCGTCTGAAGGGCCTGGAGAAGAGCAAGCACAGCCAGGAGGTTGCTGCTGAAATTCAGCCTCTGTGCACCAGTGCCAGACAGAAACGTGGAGACAGAGTTCTGGGTGAAGGAGCAAAGCGGGCCACAGCGGGCTAATGCCCTCAAGACTGCGTGTCCCTCCCGGAGGGGGAGCGAGGAGCGGGGCGTGCTCAGCTTGTGCACAGCCCTGGGATCGGCTGGCATCAAGGTGAAGTTTCACCTTGATGAAGCATCAAGCATCATGAACCTTCTGCTTTCAACACGTCTGGGGGTCTATGTGCTTGTGGTCAGCAGCTTTCACCTGGTGGGTCAGCTTCCTGCAAAAACAACTTAGGAACGTGCGTCAGGCCTTTGTCTGCATCCGTCAGGGAACTGGGAGTTCGGTGATTCTGTGATGTGGCAGAATTGTAGTCTCAGCTGTTCCCAGTTCCCCAGCCCAACAGCTACTCTTTGTTTCTCCATTTTCACATTTCCCATCATTCACTCCTCAGTCAGCATTTACTTCAACAGACAAGGACACGAGGGCCTGGACACAGTTTCATGCGGGAGGAGGGTCGTTGTCATGTGGGAGGAGGACACGGCAGGAGGGGCCACCATTCCCACGAGTTTTCAAGAACTGGTCCCATTTGGTGCCACACTGGGAGCCGAGAAACCGAAGAGAAAACGAGAAATCTGAGTTCGGGGCCACGCTAGAGAGTGAGAAGAGCCCCGAGCCCTGCACATGAACTCTGCCCGATCTCAGGCTGACCCTGACCTGCCCGTGCTGTTCAGTGAACGCTCATTAGAGGGAACTTGAGGTTTAAACACCTATTTCAGCAAAGAGGGACCGAAATGTCCACGGTCCACTGTCCAGCCCACAAAGCTGGAAAACAAACACGAACCAGCTAATTAGACCCAACGTAAGTAGAAGAGAGGAGATAAGAGAACAGGAGTGGAAATCGAGGAAACAGAAAGCAAACAGTAGAGAAAATCAACCAAGTCAAGAGTGGGTTTTGGGAAAAGATCAATAAAACTGGTAAGTTCCTGGCTGGAACGCGAGAAGCGGGCGTGTGGTGACAGGTCCCTGGGACGCAGGAGGGCGTCGCCAAGGGTGCAGAGCAGGCCGGCGGACCCCCACCGGCTCCCCCCAAGACTGAACACTCCCTCTTCTCGGAAGGACCACACATGGCCCGGCGGGGACCACCCTGAGCAGAGGCCCCAAAGGAGAAGACGCTGGTGTCATGTCCCATACAGGCTCCAGACTGACAGGTCCGGGGCCACCATACCCTTTCAACACACATCCTTTTATTTAGGCCAGAGCTGGTCTCCAACCAAAGAATCCTGGCTGTTACCAGGGCCACAGGTACCCAGTTAGGACACAGGGGATGACACGGCAGCCAGGGGACAGGGACCAGCAACTCCGACAGGAGGAGGGACACCAGGAGCTGACGCCAGAGGCGGCCCTGACGCGGTGGCACCTGCGCCCCAACTCAGACCAGTCCTTCCCCTCAGCCCCACAGGCCCCCAGAGCCCAGGCGTCGGGAGAGGCGGGCAGGCCAGAGCCAGAAATGACAGGCGAGGCGGCAACAAGAAATCTCTTGGGCCAAGGCGCTGCCCGGAGGTTCTGGGCTGGACACAGCAACCCTTCCTGGCAAGGAGGTGCTCTCCCAAAAGGAGCATCTGGGGAGGCGAGCGCTCCCGCCTTTGCCCATCCCCAGGCAGCCTGGGGAACCGAGGGTCTGACGGGAGCCAGCACAGGGAGCCTCAGCTTCAAGGGGAGGGCAGACCTGACTCCTGGCTCAGCAGCCTCCTTGCTTTCTCCTCTGCAGGCTGTAAGCCGGTGCTCTGCGCATAAACCACACCCCTGCTCACAAGCCCGCAGTTTAGCTACGAGAACAGTGGATCTCTCATCATCAGGCAGGCAGAGGGCGGCAGGAAGTTCAAGCCCAGCCTGGGTGCCATCCTTCCCTGATCCCCTGAGCCCAGGATTCCCTCCCTATGGACTCCCAAGAACTCCAGGATTCCCCCACGGTTACTCACTGA
The DNA here is from genome assembly GCF_005190385.1 of Monodon monoceros. NCBI lineage: Eukaryota > Metazoa > Chordata > Mammalia > Artiodactyla > Monodontidae > Monodon > Monodon monoceros. The sequence goes on from NW_021703780.1 coordinate 101,990,902, forward strand.
CTGGATGCCATCTGGGCTTTTCTGTACAAACTGGCCCCAGGGTGGGAGCAGAAGCTGGGCCACGCCCTGCAGGGGCGTCACAGAGCTGGACAGCAAGGTTACTGTATGTAAATTATACCTCAATAATCTCTCCTTTAAAACGATCAATTATAATTCACCACATTAATGGAACAAAGGGGGAAAACACATGGGCCTGAGCAGATTCAGAAAAGTATTTCATAAAATTCAACACATACTCATGATAAACTTAGCAACTTAGCCCAGAAATCTGACAAAGAGTATCTATAAAACCTGCACTAACACTAGACTTAACGGTGAAATACTGATCATCTCCCCCCTATGTCCACAACTAAGAGAACAGCACCCAGATAATAATTTCTATCCTAAATTGTACTGGAGGTCCAGCCAGTGCAACAAGGTAAGAAAATAAATGAAATTTTAAAAAATTCCCATCCTTGAACTGGAAAGGAAAAAGTAGAATTGCCATGACACTCAGATGACATGACTGTATGCAGAAAAACCTAAGGAAACTACACAACAATACGTGGACTAATAAGTGAACGTATCAAAGTCGCAGGATACAATGTCATAAAGATTAAATAAAAAGTAATCACATTTCTATATACTAGTAATAAATAAAAATAATTAAAATGAAAAGCAATACCATTTTCATTAGCATCCAAAAATATAAAACACCCAGGAGTAAATCTAACAAAAGAGAATCTAAGATCACTGCACAGAAATCTATGAAGCATTGCTGAGAAGGCCTAAACACAGAGAGAGAGAGAGAGAGAGAGAGAGCGATGGTGGGGGGGAGAAACTGAAGACTCGAGAATGTTAAGATTTCAACTCTCTCAAAATTAATCTACAGGTGTTAATCTGACAAACTGATTCTAAAATTGATATAGAAATGCAAGGAACCTAGAAAAGCCAAATAATCTTGAAAACAACAAAACTGTAGGACTAATACACAAGATAATCAGACCTACTATAAAAGGAAAGACACCGATTGAACTGAACAGAGTCCAGAAACAGCCATCACACAGAAAGTTAACTGATGAGCAACAGAGGTTTCTCCTGCAATCCAGGGAGGGAAGAGTCACCTTTGTAATAAATGTATATCCCTATCTGTACCTTATACAAACTTTAATTCACACTGGATTAGAGACCTAAATGAGAAAGATTTTTTAAAATTGAAAGGTAGCATCAGTACAATCCCTATCAAAATCTCAGCTGACTTTTTTCTTTTGCAGAAACATAAAAATACATCCTAAAATTCATACAGAATCTCAAGGGACCCTGAACAGTCCAAAGAATCAGGAAAAAGAACAAAGGTAGAGGATTCACTCCTCTTGATTTCAAAACTTACCACAAAGCTCAGTAATAAGACAGTGTGCTACTGACATGAGGATAGATGAGTAAATTAACGGGAGGAATTCAGAGGCCAGAAATAAACCCTTATATTTACAGTCAACTGATTTCAATGAGGGTGCCAAGTCCATACAATGGAGAAATAACAGTCCTTCAACGGATGATGCTAACACAACAGGACATCCACATGCAAAAGAAAGAAGCTGGACTCCTACCTCACACCGTACAGAAAAACTTAAGATGGATCAAAGACCTACATTTAAGAGCTGAAACTTTATACTCTTAGAAGAAAATATGGGGATAAATCTTCAGGACTTTGAATTTGGCAACAGATTCTTAGATATGACAGCAAAAACACAAATAACTAAAGAAAAAGTAGATCAGTTGAGCTTCATCAAAATTTAAAGCTTTTGTGTTTCAAAGGACATCATCAAGAAAGTGAAAAGATACCCATAGAATGGGTGGAAATATTTGCAAATCATTTATCTCACAAGTGGCTTGTACACAGAACTCTTACAACTCAAAAATACGAAGGCAAATAACCTAACTTAAAAAGGGCAAAGGATCTGAACAGACATTTCTTCAAAGAAGATATACAAATGGCCAATAAGCACATGAAAGGATGCTCAAAATCATTAGGGAAATACAGAGAGCTGCCAGTCGCACCCGCTAGAACAGCTCTAGGCAAAAGGACAGACAATAGCAAGTGTTGACAAGGATGGAGCACGTGCTGCTGGGGATGTAAAATGGTGCAGCCACTTCGGAAAACAGTCTGGTAGAACCTCAAAAGGATAAAGGTAAGAGTCACCATATACATGAATAATTCTACCAAGTAATAACAATACAAGAGAACTGAAAACTTATGTGTAATAAGAACTTATTCATGAACGTTTGTATAAGCATTATTTATAATAACCAGACAGTGGAAACAACCCAAATGTCACTGACTGACGCACAGAGAAATAAAGTGTGGTCCATCGATACAATGGAGTATTATTTGGTCATAAAAGAGGAATAAAACACTGATACATGCTACAACATAGATGAACCTTGAAACTATTATGCCCAGTTTAAGAAGCCAGACATAAAGGCCATATATTATATAATTCTATATCATGAAATGCCCAGAATAGGGAAATCCATAGGTACAGAAAATAGATTAATGGTTTCCAGGGGACAGGGCTGGGGAAATAGGGAATTACTGCTAATGGTAATGGTTTGGGGGGATGGTGTGAAATGCTCTAGAATTAGTGGTGATTACTGCAATATTCAATGAAAATGCTAAAAACAATAACTTGTATGCCTTAAAAGGGTAAATTTTATGATATGTGAATGATATCTACAATAAGCTGTCATTTTCTTAAGTGCTTCTGGAAGAAAAGAGTAAACAATGAAAAATATCTTCATGACCATAGTATAAGCAAAGACGTCCTAAACAGGAAACAAAAAGAATTAAATGTAAAAGAAAAGTGTGACAGGGGCTTCCCTGGTGGTGCAGTGGTTGAGAGTCCGCCTGCCGATGCAGGGGACGCGGGTTCGTGCCCCGGTCCGGGAGGATCCCACATGCCACGGAGCGGCTGGGCCCGTGAGCCATGGCCGCTGAGCCTGCGCGTCTGGAGCCTGTGCTCCACCACGGGAGAGGCCGCAACAGTGAGAGTCCCACATACCGCAAAAAAAAAAAAAAAAAAAAAGTGTGACAAATGGGACTTAACAAAAGAGATTATTAAGAAAGTGAAGAGGCAGGCCCCAGATTGGGAGAAGATATATGCACATTATATATTTTCAACAAAGGACTAGATTCAAAATATATAAAGAACTCCTACAAACTGATAGAAAAAAAACCCAATTTTTAAAAAAATAAGTAAAAGATATGAACTGACATTTCACAAAAGAGGCTATCTATATGGCTAATAAACATTTTAAAAGGTACTCAACCTCCACCATCGTCGGGAAATGCAAATCACAACCACTGCTTCTCCACCAGAATAGTTCAAACTAAAACAACTGACAGTAAGAAAGGGGGGTGGGGACCGGAGCCCCGGAACTCTCACGCTCTGTTGGAGGGAACGGAAATCCATAGAAGCACTTGAGAAAACTGCGTGGCAGCTCCACTACACTTAAAGACTCAACAGAAACAAGTGCCTATGTCCACAAAGCACACGTATGAAAATGCATCGCTCATCAAGGTCCCAAACTGGAAACAACTAAATGTCCACGTGCAGCCTGGTCAGTGAGCTATGGTTTCCACAGACAAATGCTACCCAGCCACGGAACAGGGAAAGCACAGCTGAGCACAGCAGACGGGGAGAAAGGGCACCCAGCGAGGGAGGGCAGACCGACCCATGGTGGCCGAGGCTGGCCAGTGTCATCTGTGGGGAGAGCTGACCAGGAGGGGGCCAAGGGGCCGTCTGTGATACAGAAGTGAGCCGGATCTTCATGCAGGTGCTATCACACCTGGGGAGAAACGTGTGCTGACTTAAGGTCGCTGCATTTCTTACTATACCTCAATAAAATATATATATATTTTTAAATACCCTGACCAAGTAAGAAGGCGGCCCGCTCATTAGAAGTAAGAGCTTCCAGCAGAGGAAGGGCGGCTCCCTGGAGAAGGGGTCCCGGACACAGACAGGACAGTGGTGCTGCCAGGGTTGCCCACCACCCCAAGAACACAGCTGGCAAGTGGCAGGGCCGGGACTGGAACCCAGGCCGGCCTCCAAGCTGGCTCTTTCCACTAAGTCACACGGCCTCTCGTAACGAAGGAAGGCCAGGAGCCGGCCTAGAAAGGCTCCTTCCGTTGGCTTTTCCTAGGCGGGGAGTCCTCCTCCAGAGCCAGGCCCGCGAGGCCCTTACGCCCCTCAGGGACACGGCCCGGGTCCGGGCCTGAGGGGCTCCCTGTGTGGGGCTCTGGGGCTGCTGGGGCGCACATGCCCCGTGCACACACTCACAGGCAAGCGGCCTCCGACACGCACGCGGGCGTCCGTTTGGACACCTGTCTACCCCAAGAGGCCTCAATCAGGGGTGGCCACTGTGATCTCAGGACACTCGGAGGCAAGGGCTGAGGAACACAGACCGCGAAGGCACGGCCAGCCGGCCTCCATGCGACCCCGCCGGTCACTGCCTGGCTACAGGCTGCAGCCTGGGCGGGGGCACAGAGGCAGGCGAGCCCGTGTCGCTGCTGCCTGCGTGGCCTCTTCACGGGACAGACCTGAGGGGCGAGCATGTCTTGTTCTCTGCTGGAACCGCCCTCAGGCAGCACACAGAGCCTGGTCCTTTGGCCTCAGACAGTGGACCAAGGAAGCCAAGCTGCCCAGGAACAGGCCTGGCCTGTTCTCAGACAATGGCTCAGAGATCACCCTCTGGGCAGCTGTCAAAGCCCAGGCCCACGTCCCCACACCTGATCTCAATGTGTTCTGGAAAAAGAGCCTAAACCCGGAGCCTGCAAGCCCACCTCACCATTATGATGCGGTGGGGCAGGGTGGGGGGATGGGGTGTGGCTCAGAGGACAGGCGGGCTTTACAGAAAGGGCTGAGCCAGCGGAAACGGAGGCTGAGAGACAGCAGAGCAACCTGGACCACACCAGCAGCTGCAAGCTGACCTGCCAAACTGAACCTTAAAAATCCATCCTCGCACCTGCCCGGCCTCCCCAGGGGCCTGGGAGCAGACACACCACAGCCGCAAGGCCAGCATCCCAGTCTGCACTCACAGAGGCCTCCTCAGACCCACTGGCGATGCCGAGCCCGCTGCAGGAGGGCCAGGCTGTCACAGAGAACGGATTCAGACAACAGGTAGGCACGGGGGATGGTGGGGCCAGGCCTCCGTCTGCTGCCCTCCCTCCCCGTCCAGGAACTCCAGGTCATGAGGCCTGCCGGCACGGAGCACTGAACAACAATGGCCAATCTGCTCACATCTGCAGGCAGGAGAGTTCATCCTCCTAACTGGTGAGACGTGAAGGCCACCAGGTTGCCATGGTGACTTGCATCCGAGAGCACTGGGCCCACATGGATAGGCTATCACTTCATATGCCTTCGTTTATTTCCTCTGAGAAGCTACATTCAATATAGAGTCACAACCAGTACAGGTAATAAACAGAGTGAAAGGCAGGCCGGCCGTGTCCGAGGGTACCGGTCACCTGTGCAAGACCGACGTGGAGTCTCCAGGGACGCGCACGCCCTGGGCAGGCATCCACGGAGCCCGAGAGGGGCCGGCGTCAAACGCCCCAAAGCACCTATTCGCGGACAGGAGAAACTCCTCCGTGATCCCCGTGGCAAAGGGCCTCCCACATGCACACGACTCCAGGGGAGAAGATCCCTGAGTCAGGAGGGTCAGGAAAGGGCTCCATGGAAAACAAGAGGAGCACAAGCTGGAACCCCGCCCTCTGCCAGCCGGGCTCCCCAGGCCGGCCCACCCACGCTGACATGGGTTAGGGCTGGCACCGGGCTCCGCAGGCCACCTGCTGGGCAGGGGAAGCCCCGCTAGGAGGCAAAGGGCCCAGGGACAGAGCCCAGGCCTGGATGACCAACCTCAGCGTGCGCCACGGCCGCCTGGCGGCACTGACCCGGCCCAGGGGAGGGGGCGTGCAGGGCGGGAGGGGCTGCACGCGGCCAGGCCGGGAGGCTCTCCTCCTCTGCGAGCAGCACAGATGTGGAATCGCAGTCAGCTGACGGGGAGAGGAAGCCTGGGCCTTTTTTGGTAATTCTCAATGCCCTAGAAGTGGCTTTCCGACATCTGCCTGGAAAACTGTTCATTAAAAAAAAACAAAGCCAGAGGAAAATCTGTCTGGCAAAACCCCAAGGTACAGGATTGCAAAGAGAAAAGAGAACTGCTCTCCACGGGCGCTGCCGCTTCTGGCTTTCGCCCACTGACCCGGCAGGTGAGGGGGCGCACGGGCGACCTGAGCTGGGGCACCAGGTCCACCCCAGGGCTGCACGCAGCCGAGGCCACATGCCACCCATCTGCTCCCAGGACAGAACTCAGGACCCAATCCCTTGGGCCCAGGAGGCCTCACGCCTGCTTGCCACTCACCCTGTCAGGCTGAGAACCATTATTCATCCCTCAAGGGACTCAAGTCCCCTCCCCTCCCCCCTCAAGATAAGATGACTTCAAACCAAAGAACCCCCAACCTCTGCCTGAAAGAGGACACTGCTTTCCCAAAGCTAAAGCAGAAATGAAACCTCACAACACTGGACTCCCGAACGAGCTGGATCTTCAAGGCTTTGCCATTCTCCCTTGCCTCTGTGCGCAACTACTCCAGAAATGGTCTGAAGAGACGAGCACATTTGATATGCCCGACCCTTAAACCAGCCGGGGGGAAAGTTCTCCAGCTTCCTGAAACATGAGTTGAAAAGATGAAGATTCACGGAGCGCCGAGTACACATCAAGTGCTTCCTACATGCTTTCCTGGCTAACGCTTTCATCGGGGACGGCGCCGCACAGACGGCAGAACCGGGGCTCACACCCAGGTCCTCCTGTGCTGCAGTAATTCCCGTGCAGGCCCCGCCGGACTGTGAGCTCCCGGTGGGCAGGACACACAGCCAAGGGTCACTGTGGGGGCCACAGCCCTCGGCCCCTCAGGATGGGCACACGGCTCTGGAGCTAAACATGACTGGAATATTTTCAGCTGAAAAATAATAAGACCAGAGGACCAAATACATTAGCTGACGTGCCTCTCCTGACTTACCTGTTCTCCACATTTCAACCCAATCAGACTCGCTGATGTCTAATTCACCAAGCGCTGCGATAGGGACCAGATTTATGGAGGTTAACAGGACAACGCCTCTTCCACGACACTGCAGTTGGGAAACCAAAGGTGAGCACAGCTAGCCTAAAACAAGTTTGTTGTGGAAAGTACAACAGTAGGAAGCATAAGAGCTGTCAGATCTCACTGGTGATTCCAGAAGACAGAGGAGAAACAGTTTCACAGCATATATATGTGTGTGGGTGCCGTGCGTGTATATATATATACAAATTATTCATATAGGTTTACACTATCTATTAAAGAATCACTACCATTTTTCCCCATTTATTTCTTATGGGGTTCATTACTAATTTTGCTGGAATGCTTCCTCAAGTAATTCTTTCAGGAAAAGTCTGGATGCTATAAACTTTATCCTTTCAAGTCTTTCACATGAAAAAGTTTTAAAATTATAACTTTTAAAAGTATGGTTTAGAGTAAAAATTGGGAAAAAAACCACACAAAACACAAAAAACCATTAGAGTCCAAGAAAGAAAGGAGAAAACTTGTGATTCAGAAAAATATTTGCAGAAATAATGGTTAAAAACTTGCCAAAGTTTGTGGGAAAAAACCTATAGATTCAAGAAGCTGAGTGAATCCCAAACAGGGTGAACCTAAAAAAATCCCCTCCCAGATAAATCATAACCAGATTTTTGAAGATTGACGACAAAGAAAGAAATCTTGAAAGTAGCCACAGATAAATGACGCTACCTACAGGAGAATGACTCAAGCAACAGTGGGTTTCTCACCAGAAACGGTGGGGGCCAGAAAGAAGTGGCATATTTTCCAAATGCTGAGAGAAAAGAAGCTGTTAACCCAAAAGTCCACATCAAAATAACTTCTGAGTAAAGGAAAAACAAACCTAATCAGTAAAGAAAAATGAAAAGAATCTGTTCCCAGCACATCTGCTCTAATTGTTAAAGGAAGTTATTCAAAAGGAAAAGAAATAATTTTGAAAGAAAGAGAGAAAGGGAAAGGGAGTGAGGGCGGAAGGGAGGAAAAGTTGGGAGAAACTTGGAACTTCAGGAATGAAGAAAGAGTAATGGAAAAGTAAACAGGACAGGGATGCTTCTCCTCTTATGTTTGACATTTGAGAGTAAAAAACTAACACTGATGTGGTTCTCAGTATACACAAAAGCAATATTTAAGACAACCATTTCATTAAAGGGGGAGGGAGAAGAGACATAAATGTGGTAATGCCTCTACATCCCACTTGAAGTGCTACAATGTTGATACCAGTAGATCCACAGAGCAGTCACTAAAAAAAAAAAGGAAAAAGATATACTCAAAACTGCTTTAGACGAATTAAAATAAGGTACTATAAAATGTTCAGGTAACCTACAAGAAGATAGGAAAGGAAAAACATGGAAATGAAACACAGTGGATACAGACAAAAAATGATAAACTTAAATCCTGATATATCATTAATTATATTAAATTTAAATGATCTAAACACCAATTAAAATGAGAGAATTCAGAACAGCTTTAAAAATGACCAAACTACATGCTAGCAAAGAATTTTGTGTAGGGAGATTAAAAGTTCAAGTACGGGGGCTTCCCTGGTGGCTCAGTGGTTAAGAATTCGCCTGCCAACGCAGGGGACACGGGTTCGAGCCCTGCTCCGTGAAGATCCCACATGCCGTGGAGCAACTAAGCCCGTGCGCCACAACTACTGAGCCTGCGCTCTAGAGCCCGCAAGCCACAACTACTGAGCCCACACACCACAACTACTGAAGCCCGGGCACCTAGAGCCCGTGCTCCACAACAAGAGAAGCCACCGCAATGAGACACCCGTGCACCGCAACAGAGAGTAGCCCCTGCTCGCCGCAACTAGAGAAAGCCTGTGCGCAGCAATGAAGACCAAACGCAGCCAAAAATAAATAAATTTACTAAAAAAAGAGCAATGAAGAAAACTATATATTAAAGAAAAAGATCAAGCATGAAAAAGATGTATCATGCAAATAGTAATCCAAAAAAGCTAAACAGGCTATATTAACATTGAACAAAGAGATTTCAGAGCAAAGAACATTACCAGAGAAAAAGTGGTTATTACATAATGATAAAAGGGTCAATTCATTACGAAGGCATAACAATCCTAAGTGTGTACACAAAAGAGAGCTCCAGAACACACGAAGCAGATATAACAGAACTGAACACAGAAACAGCCGATTCTGGAATTACAGTCAGGGACTTCAACACAACTCTCTAAGAAACTGAAAACAACCACTAGGCAGAAGATGAGCAACAATACAAAAGAGTCAACAACACCACAAACCAACAGGACCCATCTAAAATGTACAGAACACTTCACCTAACAAAAGAATAAACACTAGTTTCAAGAATACGTGGAGCCTTCACCTTTAGATCATAAAACAGAGCTTAACAAATTCAAATTAACTGATATCATACAAAATATGTTCTCTGACCATAATATATTACATCAGATTTCAATAATAGAAGGTAACAGGGAAATCTTCAAAAACTTGAAAATTAAGCACCACACTTCTAAAAAACCATGGGACACAAAAAAATTTTTTAATGATGCAGTGTTTATACAGAACCTAAGAAAAACAAAATGACAACACATCAAAATCTGTAGGCTACATGAAGATGTTAGAACTCTTGCGCATTTCTGGTGAGAACGAAAAATGGTATAACTACTGTGGAAAACAGCCTTGTGGTTTCTCAAAAGCTTAAACATAAAACTACCGTATGATTCACCAATTTCACTTCTAGATATACTCCCAAAAGATCTGAAAGCAGGGGCTGAGACACTTTCACACAAGTGCTCCTAACGGCATTACAGTAGCCGAAAGACAGACACAACCCACATGTCCACCAACACCAGGATGGATAAATGAAATGTGTTCAATACATACAATGGAGTATCATTCAGCCTTTAAAAAAAAATGAAACTCTGACACCTGCTACAACATGGACAAACTTTGAAAACATTATGTTTAGTGAAATAAGTCAGATAAAAAAGGACAGATATTGTATGATTCCATCTTTATAAGGTGTCTAGAATATGCAAATTCATAGAGACAGAAAGTAGAATAGAGGTTACCAGGGGCTGGGGGAGGAGGAATGGAGAGTTACTATTTGATGGGAACAGAGTTTCTGTTTGGGGTGATGAGAAGATCTGGAAATGGACACTGGTGATCGTTGTACCACACGGTAAACATACTTAATGCCATTGAATTACACAATCAAAAATGGTTAACCAGGGCTTCCCTGGTGGCACAGTGGTTAAGAATCCACCTGCCAATGCAGGGGACACAGGTTTGAGCCCTGGTCTGGGAAGATCCCACATGCCGCGGAGCAACCAAGCCCGTGCGCCACAACTACTGAGTCTGTGCTCTAGAGCCCACGAGCCACAACTACTGAGCCCATGTGCCACAACTACTGAAGCCCGTTGCGCCATGGTCCGCAACAAGAGAAGCCACCACAATGAGAAGCCCGTGCACCGCAATGAAGAGTAGCCCCCGCTCCCTGCAACTAGAGAAAGGCCATGCGCAGCAATGAAGACACAACACAGCCAAAAACAATAAATGAATAAAATTTAAAAATAAATTTCTTAAAAAAATGGTGAACATGGTAAATGTACATTTTACCGTATTTTTTAAAACTCTGTGGGCTGCAGCTAAAGTAGAGCTCGGGGAGAAAGCTACACCCTCTGCGACAGGCAGCACCCAGTGACCCCTGTCTTACAATATTCACAGCATCGTGTAAGGCCCTCCCCTCGCTAGACACGGGCTGGACTGAGTGGCGTGCTTCTCATGAAGAGCACACAACAAAAGTGACGAGTGTTACTTTCCTGATTAGGTTACAAGAGCTGTGACTCACTCTGGCTCTTCTCTCTCGCTCGCTCTCCTGAAGCAAGCTGCCGTGTTGTCACCACCCCAGTGGAGAGGCCACGTGCCAGGAAACTGAGGGCAGCTTCTGGCCAGCAGCCACCAAGGCACTGACTCCTGCATGAATGAGCCTGCAAGTGGGTCCTCCTAAGCTAGTCTTGGGATGCCTACAGCCCTAGCCAACGCCCTAAATGCAGCCTTGGGAGAAATCCTGAAGCAAAGGACCCAGCTAAACTACATCAAGTTTCTTGACCACAGAAACTGAAATAGTAAATGTCATTTTAATCCATTAAGTTTGGGGATAATTTGTAACTAACACAGCACTAAATGCTTATATTGAAATAGAGGAATGGTCTCAAATCAATACTCTATACTCTAATTTCAAAAAGTAGAAAAAAAAAGACAAAAAAAGCTCAAAGTAAGCGGACAGAAAGAAACAGACTAAAAACAGCAATCAGTGGAATTGAAAACTGAGAAACCATCAAGCCAAAAGCTGGTTGTTTGAAAAGATTAATAAAATTGATAAACTTCTAACAAAACTACAAAGGAAAAAAGAGAAGAACAAATTACCAGTATGAAGAACAAAGAGGAGATATCACAACAGACCCCTGAGACATTAAGAGGATAAAATAATACAATAACAGCTCTATACATATAAATTCAACAACTTAGATGAAATGGACCAATTCTTCAAAAACTACAAACAACCAAAATTCATCCAAGATGATACAGATAATCTCAATAGTCCAGGAACTATTAAAGAATTGAACTCATAGTTAACCTTTTGAAAAATAAATCTCAGGCCTGAATAGTTTCACTGGCAAATTCTTCCAAGCATTGAAAAAAAGAAACATCACCAATTCTATAAATTCTTTTCCAGAAAATAGGAGCCATACTTCCTAGATCATTTTATGAGGTCAGCATTACCCTGATACTAAAACCAGATTAAAATTTACAAAGAAAGAAAGAAAAGAAGAAAGAAAAGAAAGAAAGGCTACCGATAATTAATAATAATGAAAACAGATGTAAAAATCCTCAACAAAATATTAGCATATCAAATTCAGCACATGTGTGTACATAGATATATGTGTACACATACACACACACACACACACACACACACGGCATGACCAAGTGGGGTTTATTCTAGAAATGCAATCCGGGTTCAATAATCACAAAAATCAGTGTAAACAACCACATTAAAAGTCTAAAGGAGGGCTTCCCTGGTGGCGCAGTGGTTGAGGGTCCGCCTGCCAACGCAGGGGACACGGGTTCGTGCCCCGGTCTGGGAAGATCCCACACGCCGCGGAGCGGCTGGGCCCGCGAGCCATGGCCGCTGAGCCTGCACGTCCGGAGCCTGTGCTCCACAACGGGAGAGGCCACAACAGTGAGAGGCCCGCGTACCACAAAAAAAAAAAAAAAAAAAAAAAGTCTAAAGGAAAAAAACCACATGATCATATCAATTGATAAAAAAGCATTTGACAAAATTCAATACCCCTTCATCATAAAAACTCTCAGCAAACTAGGAATAAAAGAGAACTTCCTCAATCTAATGAATAGCATCTATAAAAAATCTTCAGCTAAAGTCATAATGAAAAGACTGAATGCTTTCCCCCAAAGATCAGGAACAAGGCAAGGGGGTCCACCACTCTCACCACCCCTATTCATCATGGCACTGGAAGCTTTAACCAATGCAATAAGGCAAGAAAAATTAAAAGCAAATAGATTGTTAAAAGAAGAAATAACAAGCTATGCCTATTTGCAGATATGCCCATCTAAGCAGAAAAACCTAAGGACTTAACAGAACAACTCCTGGGTTAGCAAGGTCACAGGATAACATACAAGGCCGTCACATAAAAATCAATCTTATTTGAGACTTCCCTGGTGGTCCAGTGGTAAAGAATCCACCTTCTAATGCAGGGGACACCCAGTTCTATACCTAGTCGGGGAACTAAGATCTCACGTGCCGTGGGGCAACTAAGCCCGCGTGCCACAACTACTGAGCTCATGTGCCTCAACTAGAGAGCCCAAGTGCCGCAACTAGAGAGCCCACGTGCTCTGGAGCCTCTGTGCCACAACTAGAGAGAAGCCCAAACGCCGCAACTAGAGAGAAGTCCACACACTGCAACTAGAGAGAAGCCTGCACGCCACAACAAAGAGCCCGTGCTACAATGAAACATCCCACACGCCTCAACGAAGATCCCACATGCTGCAACTAAGACCCGACACAGCCAAAAAAACAAAGAAAAAAAAAATCAATCTTATTTCCAAATACTAGCAATGAACAACTGGAGACCAAAATTTCAAACTCAATACCAGTTACAACAGCTCCCCCCTTCCCGCAACAGACACACACACACACCCCCCACACACAAAATGCATGTGGATGTGTATGCTGAAAACCTTAAGGCGCTGATAAACATCAAACATGATTTTAAAATTTAAAGAGATATTCTGTGTTCATGATTGGAAGACCTAACATTATAAAGATCCCAACTCTCCCCAAAATTACCTATAAGCTTAACGCAATTCCTACCAAAGTCTCAGTAGAACTTTTTGCAGATATAGACAAATTCTAAAATGTCTATGGAAAGGCAAAGCAAATCAAAGAGCTAAAGTAATTTTGAAAAAGAACAATAAAGTTGAATCAAAGTATCCAAGTTTAAGATTCACCACATAGCTAAAGTGATCAAGACAGTGTCGTATAGGCACATGAATAAACAAAGATCAACAGAACTGAAGAAACAGCTGAAGCAAATATGATCAACTGACTTTTGATTAAGGTTCAAAAACAATTTGATAAAGAAAGAATAGTCTTTTCAACAGCGTTAGAACAAAGAAATGAAACTCAAATTAAACCATTCATTATACAAAAATGAACTCAAAACAGATTATAGATCTAAATGTAAAACGTAAAACCATAAACCTTTTAAATGAAGATATAGGAGAAAAATCTTCATGGCCTAGAGTTAGACGAAGAGCTCTTAAATATGACATCAAAAGCATGATCCATAAAAGAAAATAACTGATGAACTGAACTTCCTCAAAGTTAAAAACTTTGTTCTGCAAAGACACTGGTGAGAGAATGAAAAGGTGAGGCATAGACTGCGAGGAAGTATTTGCAAATCACATATCTGATAAGGGACAATATACAGAGGACTCTGTAAACTGAACAGTGAGGAAACAAACCATCCAATTAGGAAACAGACAAAAGACTTGAAAACACACCTTACCAAAGAGGATCTACAAATGCTAAACGAGCACATGAAAAACTACACAATGTCATTAGCGATTAGAGAAGTGCCAGTTAAAGCACAGTGACCTACTCCTTCACATCGACTAGAATAGCTAATTATTTTATTTACTGACATTTTTTATTTTAAATACTGCCGGTACCAAACATGGGAAAGATATATGGAGACTGGCTCACTCACACACAGCTGTTAGGAATGTAAGATAGGACAGCCACTCCGCAAAACAGTTTGGCCGTGTTTTATAATGTTAAACATACACTCACCAAATGACCCAGCAATTCCCCTCCTGCGTATTCATGGCAGAGAAGTGAAAGTCAGGTTTACACAAAAGGCTGGGCATGTATATACATAGATGGTGGCTTTATCTGTAACAGTCAAAAACTGGAAACAACTCAGATGGCCTTCAAACAGGTGAACAGGTACACAATCTGATATATCCATAAAATGGAACACTACCCGGCAATAAAACGGACCAAGTTATTGATGCACGACAGCAACTTGGATGGATCTCAGAGGCGTTATGCTGAGTGAAATAAAAAGCCAATCTCAAAAGGTGACACATATATAATTCCACTTACATAACAGCCTCAAAATGACAAAATTATGCTCACAGAGAAGAGACAAAGGTTGCTAGGTCAGGGTTGAAGGAAGGGGGATTTTGTGGGGTTGATGGGACAGCTCTGTGTCCTTGACTGTGGGGGTGGTTACGTGAAAAAATATATGTGTGCATGCGTGTATGTATATGATAAAACTTTATGATAAAATCTGACAGCTCTACACACCAAAAGAACAGTAATACTGGTAAACAATGAGTACGTATGAAAGCCGATGATTCTGAAGGAGGTCTGCGGTTAGCTGAGGTTTTACCGCGGCTGTAACTTCCCGGCTGTGATCTCTGCACTATGGCAGTATCCAGCGGGTGGGCCCATCAATGATGTCTACACCCTAATCCCCAGACTGTGAATGAGATGAGATTATCCTGGATTATCCAGTGGGCCCAGTGTCACCACACGAGACACTGCTTTCAGGAAAAGCAGACAACTTTTACCAGCTGGTGGTAGAAAAGAGGATCGGAGATCAAAGCATGAGAAGGAGTGGATGTCTGCTGCTGGCTTGAGAAGAACGGGCCTTGTGGGGAGGAGCTGGATTCTGCCAACAACCAGAGTAGCTTGGGAGCATTTTCCTTCCCCAGAGCCTCCAGCGAGCACCAAGGCTCCGGATGACACCTTGGTTTTGGCCCAGTGGACTCAAAGCAGAGAATCTGGCCACCACGTCGGACTTCTGACCAACAGAGCAGCAATGCTGTTTCCAGCCAGGAAGTGAGTGGTGACTTTTTAGAACAGTAGCAGAAAACTCAATACAGAGATTTTCAACTGGGATGCTTTGGGGACTTTTGGTAACATCCAGAGACAATTTTGCTTGTCACACCCTGTGGGGGCGCCACTGGCATCTAGTAGAAGCCAGTGGTGCTGCTAAACATCACACAGGGCACAGAACAGACCCCCTCCCCAACAAAGGCATGTCCAGTCCCAAGTGTCACTGTGCTGAGATTGACCGACCCTGTACTGTGATGCATGTAAGGTGTCATCACTGGGGGAGGGTACATGGGGATCTCTGCACAGTTTCTGCAACTTCTGTGTGAGCCTAAAATTGTTGCAAAATTTTAAATTTTTTAAATTAAATATAGACATAATCACAAGGACAACAGAAGGAGGCACAGCTTCCACACCACTGGAAGTAGGTTAAAAAAAAATAAAGTGCTTTGGGAATCTTGGGCAAATATAAGCTAAGGGGAAGGAGTCAACAGAGAGGAAAAAATTAAAAACATAAGCAAGACACTAATGAAAGAAACTGAAGACCACACAAACAGATGGAGAGATACACCATGTTCTTGGGTTGGAAGAATCAATATTATTAAAATGACCATACTGCCCAAGGCAATCTACAGATTCAATGTAATCCCTATCAATATACCAATGGCATTTTTCACAGAACTAGAACAAATAATTTTAAAATTTGTATAAAAACACAAAAGACCCTGAACAACCAAAACAATCTTGAGAAAGAAGAATGGAGCTAAAGGAATCATGCTCCTTGAGTTCAAACTATACTACAAAGCTACAGTAATCAAAACAGTATGGTACTGGCACAAAAACAGACATATAGATCAATGGAACAGGATAGAAAGCCCAGAAATAAACCCATGCACTCATGGTCAGTTAATCTACCACAAAGGGGCCAAGAATAAACAATGGAGAAAAGACAGTCTCTTCAATAAGTGGTGCTGGGAAAACTGGACAGGTACATGTCAAAGAATGAAATTAGAACATTCTCTAACGCCAAACACAAAAATAAACTCAAAACGGATTAGAGACCTAAATATAAGACCAGATACTCTAAAACTCCTAGAGGAAAACATAGGCAGAACACTCTTTGACATAAATTGAAGCAATATTTTTTTGGATCTGTTTCCTACAGGAAATAAAAGCAAAAATAAACAAATGGGACCTAATTAAACTTAAAATCTTTTGCACAGCAAAGGGAACCATCGACAAAATGACAAAACAAAAAGACAAACTATTGAACGGGAGAAGATATCTGCAAGTGATATGACCAATAAGGAATTAATATCCAACATATATAACCAGCTCATACAACTCAACATCAAAAAAACAAACAACCTGGTTTAAAAATAGGCAGAACTCAATAGACAGTTTTCCAAAGAGGAAATGCAGATGGCCAACAGGCATGTGAAAAGATGCTCAGCATCGCTAATCATCAGGGAAATGCAAGTCAAAATGACAACGAGCTATCACCTCACACTGGTCAGAATGGCCATCATTAAAAAGAACACAAATAACAAATGTTGGACGGGGGTGTGGAGAAAGGGAAAACCTTGTACACTGTTGATGGGAATGTACTGGTGCATCCACTGTGGAAAACAGTATGGAGGCTTCTCAAAAAACTAAAAATAGAACTTCTATATGATCCAGCAATCCCACTCACGGGTGTGTGTGTGTGTGTGTGTGTGTGTGTGTGTGTGTGTGTGTATATAAGATGCTGATTTGAAAAGATACACACATCCCATGTTCACAGCAGCATTATTTACAATTGCCAGATATGGAAGCAACCCAAGTGTCCATCAACAGATGGCGGCTAAAGAAGATGTGGTACATATCTGATAGAATACTACTCAGCCATAAAACAGAACAAAATGTTTCCATTTGCAGCAACATGGATGGACTTGGAGGGCACTGTGCTAAGTGAAACAAATCATACAGAGAAAGACAAATACTGTATGATCTCACTTACACGTGGAATCTAAAAAATACAACAAACTAGTGAAGAAGACAAAAAAGCAGCAGACTCACAGATCCAGACAACAAACTAGCGGTTACTGGTGGGCAGGGGGAGGGGCAGTATAGGGCGGGGAGCCGGAGGCACAAAGTATTGGGTGTAGGACAGGCTCAAGGACGTGCTGTACAACAGGGGACTAGAGCCAACATTTCATAATAGCTGTAAATGGAAAGTAACCTTTAAAAATTGAATTAAAAATTCAAAAATATATATATATAAGCAAGAATAAGGACACTGGCGGATGAAAGTCCCAGGAGAGACCTTCCCTAGGAGCCCATCAAGATCACAGGTCAAGGGGCCGGCTGAGCGCAGAGTCACAGGCAGCGTGCGAGCGCTGAGTCACGGGGCCCCGCCCTCCGCGAACCACAAACCCAGATTCGGTTCCTCAACGACAAAGCCAAGCTTGTGAATTTGACCCCAGTGTGTACCCAAGAGGCCGGCCAGCACAGCTGACGGGGGCCCCGGCCTGCACCCCAGCCTCCCAATATCTCATACATGACAGTTGTTGACCAAAAGGAAGCTGTGGCTCCACACCGCGCATCTTCACTGGAAGAGCCGAACCAACAGGACGTGGGATTGTCCTGGGGGGCAGGGGTGTTGGAGGTGCACACCCGGTCTAAGGGTTTCTTAAAACACAAGGTCTTTCTGACACTCCTCGTCCAAAATGCAATGAGCCCGCCCAGGAGCGCCAAATGCTGCGAACGGCGTGACGTAACGGGACACCCAGGAGCAGCCAGTGTCAGGGACGCGGAGCCTGCAAAGCCCCACACGGACATGCACGGTGGTTTCTGTGAGGACGGAGGCCAGAGGCCGGAGGGGCAGACACGCGGTGCCCGCTCGGGCACTCCCTGCTGTGACAGCCCAGGGCTGAGGACGGGCCTCTACTGCACGGGCCTGACCAGCTCCCGCCCTGGGTAAGAGCTGGCGGATGAGGACGGGGGAGGAGGGGACACAGTCAGCCCAAGGCGCCGCCCTCCGCTGCCGAGGGTGCCACTGGCTCAGAATGTGAGCTGCTGGAACGTGAGGGGGCAGCCTGGCCAGGCGGGCGCAGAGCCCCTGCCCGCGTCTCACGGGACTAACCGCCTGACAGTGCCCCGCCCGCCCCGGGTCCACTCTCTTCTTTCAGGCCTCCCCCTTCTTCAGCTTTCCCTTTGCCTCCGTGAGCCTCCCAAAACCCTTCCAGGATCCTTCCAGTAAAATTCAGGCTCTTGCTGCAGTTAGCCAAGGCAGCCTTCTGTTGCTGGAAGAGGACTTAGTCAAAAGCAGCGTCAGGCTGGAGTCGGAAATGGCTGGTGTCCCCGTCTCCAGAGCAGGTGACGCCGCCAAGGAAAGGTGAGGCCAGCAGCCCGCAGTCAGAAGGCAGAAGCGGCACCAGGTCTCCAGGGGAGTGGGCACCATCCAAACACCAGGAGAGACGGAGGGCCCGGCGTCACCGCAGGCAAGGGCAGGAACAGCACAGCAAGCAGGCAGCCCCTTCATTATTCAATTACGCACTCTGTGGATCGAGAATTAATGTTCACGGGTTCTGGTGAGTGACATAATTACAGTTTAAAAAGGGCAATTAATCACCGGCTTGTTCCCTGCCTCGCCGGGAGCCGCTGGCTCGTGGGCACTGGCACAGCCATGGGAGAACCAACACGCAGATGAGCGTGGCCCGGCTGGCCTCCCCGGCCCCTCCCGGCAGCCCCAGCCAGACCAGGCGGGGTCTCCACACCTGCCTCCCGAGTCCCCCTCCCCCTCCGCCGCCCCATCCCCGTGCAGACAAAAGCACGCCCTTTCCCAGCCTGCACGCAGCGATCTAAGGGGCCGGGGTAGGCGTGGGCAGAGCAGGGGATGGGGGCAAGGACGGAAGGCAGGGGGAGCACCGGGCAGGGGCACCTGCTGTCTACCCGAGTCACCCTGGCCGCCCCAACCCTCCGTGGTGCCCAGACGCTCAGGCAGACTCCACAGACCCGGGCAGAGGCATTTCTGCTCTCTTCTCACGGGCAGACTGGGACATGGAGTTCTCCCGAAGGACGCACTCCTGGGGGAAGAATCTTTGAAGCAAAAGCCCCAGGGATCCAGCTCTGCTGCACGGAACTTGTGTCTGAAGCGACCTCTGCCTGCCTCGGGCCACATCAGAACTTACTGTTTCCCGTCCCTGAGCTCAGAGGTGGCCACGCCAGCTGGAAACGTCTCAGAGCATGAATACCTGCCCCAGCTTCATCCCCCACGTCCCGGCAAAGGCCCGCAGCTGATCTCAGGAAAGGCAAGCCCTCTGTCAGCCTTGGAGACACCTGTGATGACCTCAACCAGCCATGGTCACCCACTGTCCCCTGCCAGTGATGGTCTGAGGGGGTCCCAGGTCCAGCCAAGGAGATGCGCGCGTAAATCGATGGACAGCTGTCCTGCCAGAATCAAGAGACAGATCGATGCCCCTGCCCCGTCCTGCTTGAGACAGTGGCGTGAGGACTCGCGCCCCATGTGACCGCGGGGGTGCCACGGCCTACAGCCGTGGAGAAGCTGCCCCATCTTCTGTGCGGGACGACAACACACGCCTGGGCCGCCCAGTCTCCCGCAGTCACCTGTCCCCTGCAGCCAGCAGCAGCCCTGACTGCACGACTGCGCCCCGGAGCACAGCCTCCCCACGTGCCTAACGAGCCCAGAAGGGCTGAAATGTCCGCACAGATACAGGACAGTCAAGGGCTCCGGCACGCGAGGCCACCGCACGTCTAGACTGCCAGTCTGGGTCGAGGATGACCCTCCAGTGCAAGAAGGAACCAGGCAAAAGGTAGGGGACCACTGGTGCTTTTTCCAGTATACTAGTCAATGACCCCACAAGAAATCAGTACGTTTTACCCAAGACGGGGGACCAGGCGGCCAGAGGAATGGCTGAAGGGGCCTTTTGTACTTTTTGACTTTTGAGCTATGTCACTGTATTATCTATTCAAAAATAAAATTATAGGCGAAAAAATGAATAGAAAAAATAAAAGCCCCCCCCAACTGTTTCCCTAACTCTCATCATTCAAGTGTTCCCTGGTGGTTCCTGCAACGTCTGCGCAGCACCTCATTTCGCGCTCTTCTTAAAATCCACCTCCGATTTTTCGCTTACGTTGGTTTTAAAACTTTATGTAACTAGCAAAAATGGGAAATCACGATCACTCGCCCTGGACGGAAGCCATAGCGCAGACAGAATGAGGAGACATCCTTGGGTTCTCGGGCCTGACACGCACACCGTGAAAAGGGGCACCTGTGTACCAACACGAGCGGCGTATCAAGATTTTGTTTTTTAAATAATCAGACGTTAAAATAAAAGTGAAAAGGAAAATCCCAGCCTCTACGTGGCTGTCTGACTGCAGCCGCAGCGCCGCGGGCTCTGGCGGGACTGGACCGCACAGAGAGGAATATTCCCTCGCACTCTCATTATCAGGCCCTTACCGCCTGCACCCCTCCCATGGGAGTCCAGCGTACGTCAGACACTACCTGGATGTGGAAGGAATCAAAGATAAAGAAGATGTGACTTCTTGCCCTGAGGAGTTTATAACCTAGTGGGGCAGAGAAGATAAACGTAGAAGTGCTTCATACCCACATTTATCTAGTATGAAATCAACTATACATGCCCAGCAAAAACTAAGTCGTTTTATTTTCAGCAAGATGCCAGGACACTTCAACAAGGGAAAGAATACTCTTTTCAACCAACGGTTGAAAAAAGGTCTGGGACAACTGGACACCCAGACTTCTGTCTGGGAAGAGTGGAGTTAGACCCATTCCTCACCCAAGTGGATCACAGACCTAAATGTAAGAACTCAAATTATAAAACTCTTAGAAGAAACACTGGTGTGAATATTCGGGACTTTGGATTAGGCAGCGGGGTTTCTTAGATGTGACATCAAAAGCAATGAAGAAAAAAATAGACAAACTGGACTTCATCAAAATTTTAAACTACTGTGCTTCAAAGGACTCCATCAACTAAGTGAAATGACATCCACAGAATGGGAGAAAAATTCTGAAGATCATATATCTCATAAAAGATCACTATTCAGAATATACATAGAACTCCTACAATTGGACAACAGAAAACAAATAGCCCAATTTAAAATGGGCAGAGGATCTGAATAGGCATTTCTCCAAAGAAGACACACAAATAGCCAATAAGCATGTGAAAAGATATTCATCACCATTAGCCATTAAGAAAATGCAGATCAAAACCACAATGAGATACGAGTTCACACCCACCAGGACGGCTGTACTCAAAACAACATGACAACAAGTATTGCTGAGGACGTGCAGAAACTGGAACCCTCCTACACTGCTGGGAGATGTAACACAGTGCAGGAGGCCGCTTCGGAAGACAGTCCGGCCAGTCCCGAAAAGGTTCAACACAGAGTTACCCTTTGACTCAGCAATTCCAGCCCTAGGTACACACCCAAGAGACACGAGAACACGTCCACAGAAGAACTTGTACACAGATGTACGTTACTCCTAACAGCTAAGCAAGAAGCTAAGAAACAACCCAAATGTCCAGCAACTGATTGATGGATACATAAAATGCGGCATAACCACAAACAGAGTATTTTTTAGCAATAAGAAGGAATGAAGTACCGGCACGTGCCTCGGCATACGTGAACCCTGAAACCAAGGCAGACATTATGCCCGCATCCTGACATGCCCAGAACAGGAAGACCCCACGGACAGGAAGCAGGAAGTGACTGCTAATGGGAAGAGATTCTTTAGGGGGTGATGAAAATGTTCTGAAATTGACTGTGGCGGTGGTTACCCAACTCTAGGAACATACTAAAAATCACAGGATTGGACACTCTAAGAGAGAATTGTATGGCATGTGAGTCGCATCTCAATAAAGGTGTTGAGATCGCCACTCTCCCCAGCACACAACCGCCTGGGAGAGGAGCCAGGCGAGCCTGCTGTGGGGCCGCCACACCTGCTACACGGCTGAGCCCGGCCGTGGACACCAGCTGTGGGGTAGCCCCGTGTAAGCAGAAGACGTACCTCCCTCAGGCCACCTCAGTTGCCACGTGTCTCTTGGAGGATGACTGTCTCATTACACTCACAAATGCAAGTCTAGGGTTGAAGGTCAGTATCCTTCCGACAACAAGACCCCAAAACCCAAGCCGCCATTTCACCTGGTGCAGAGCTAAAGAACAGCGATTCGCCTCACGTGGCAGGAAACCCAAGTGCAACCCCACGCCCAGCCCAGGCCGCCCTCCTCACGGGTGTACGCAGGGATTTTTGACCATGTGTGGTTTTTACCCCATGAGCTGAGTTGGAGTCTAGACTGGAAAATGCAGCTCCACTAAATGGAAGTCATAGACATTCCTCAGCTGACCTGCGAGGGGCCTGGGCAGGGGAAGGCCAGCCGGCCCGCAGAGTCTGCTCCAGACCAGGCAGGGGGGTGGCGGGGAGGCTCAGAGAGGAAGGGCCAGGAGGGGCCAGGACCGTGGGCTAGAGCCAGGCTCCCAAGCCCAGCCTCCTGGAGCCCCAGCTTCCTGATCCATAAAATGGGAATAATACCAGATTTAACTGAACCTAAAACACCTGCAACTGTAAGATGAACCATATTCTATTATCGCCAAGAAAAAAGATGAGTGATAAGATATCACTGATGATAAAATGCATCCCCAATTCAGAGATGAAATGTGAAACAAATTTTCACCTCAGAATTGATGACAGATGGTAATGATAACTTCTCACAGAGTTGATATGAGATTTAATGAGTAATTATATATAAAAGAAATACTGCTGCTGCTGCCATCAACATTAACTTAACACAAATTACCGAGCCACTGCTAAGGGCCTCAGCCCTGTGGGTAACCAACATGGTCCAGTCCTTACAAATTCACCATCTACCCAAGTAGGATGCACAGATGTGGGGGCAGGAGACGTGTGTGCCCGCTCCAGCCACGGGGGTCTCGGTCTGACCGGAACATAAAGTCTCGCCCTCCAGGACTGGGAGGTGACGGGGAGACAGGTCCTAAAGCAAAGGGAGAAGCAAATGGGATTAAAATTACCCTTGAAAACCTCTTTCATCCCCTGTGAGATGCATACGTGTCTTCACATCTGATCCTGTATGACAGCACACATGTAGCACACGCACGGCACACAGTACAGCATTCATATGCAAAAACTGAGCAGGGGCCACACTACACCAAAACATGTTAACACCAAAATTCGTCACTATCGCAACATGTTCAAACTACAGACGGAGCAGAAGGACTGAGATGGTGGGCACAGCAGAGCCGGGTCTTCCACCCACACTCAGCAGAGGCCCCGCCCACAGGGGTCTCAGGTCCCAGCCCACCCTCCCACCCGCCTCTGATGCTAGGCCTGGCCAGCTGCCCACTGTGCGCGTCTCCATCGGGGGACACCGGGAGGAGGCTGCATGGAAGGACGGAGGGGAGGGCGCGCCCCCTGCTCTGCTCTCCCCTGCCCCGCCCCTCCCCCATCACTGTGCCCCTTCGCCAGCAGCACAGCACTTCCTACAGCAGCAGCTGACGCTGGTCTGCAGCTTTCCCCAAGCCTGCAGGACAGACTTCCCACACCGCCTCCGCCGGACACAGAAGCCCCAGCCGAGCAGCACCCTCCCCGAAACGCTGGGTTCTCGCGGGGCCCCGTTTTGGTGACAGAGGCCTCTCCCTGACCCCAGCCCAAGCGGCAGGAGCTGCCTCCTTACACCTCCGTGTTCCTGTCACACCCTTTCAATAACCTAGACACCAATTCTTGATATACATTCTCTGTTCAAATGAGGCCTGTGGTTTCCGTCTCCTGGCTGGACAGTGACCAACACAGCAGCTGATCACCCACTCAGTTTTCAGTTCTCTCTCGCTCAGAGGACATGAAGAGGCAAATCACGAGAGAAGAAAGACTTAGGCCAACAAACGTGAAGAATATTCAGTCTCCACTTGAAACCAAAGAAACGAAAAATAACACTACAAGACACCAATTTCTGCGTCTCAGCGCAACACGTGTTACGCAGGCCGATAATCCCCAGGGCTGGCACGTGACCCTCCCACACTGCGGGCAGGATGCAGACGGGCATCACCACCCTGTGGACAGGAGTTCACAGCAGGTGTCAAGAATTTTTACCATCTGAAGCTTAAAAAATAAGACACTGCAGGAGGAGACAGGGTTCTTCCTCTTCCTTCTGGTAAGACAGGTAAGGACTCTGAACATTCCACACAAAACAAACATGACAGGACCCTGAGAGGTGGAGAGAAGGGGGCGTGTGGCTGGGGCCTCAGGACACTCACACGCACCCAGCAGTGCGTTTCCTGTGTCCTTTTTTTTTTGTTTTTGTGGTAAGCGGCCTTCCCACTCACTGTCGTGGCCTCTCCCGTTGCGGAGCACAGGCTCCGGACGTGCAGGCTCAGCGGCCATGGCTCACGGGCCCAGCCGCTCCACGGCATGTGGGATCTTCCCGGACCGGGGCACGAACCCGTGTCCCCTGCATCGGCAGGCGGACTCTCAGCCACTGCACCACGAGGGAAGCCCTCCTGTGTCCTTTCTGCCCCACATATCCTGGACTGGTCCTCAAGGGGATGCCAGTGGGAGTGACCGAAAGCCCCCAGGAAAGCCTGTTCTTTCTACCAAAGGACCAGGAAAGCAGCAGCCAGGCAAGACAGAAACTTTCCAACGGTAACTGCCCAGTTCCAGCCCCACCCTCGCCAGGCTGGGCCCCCCCACCTTCCAGCTGCGGGAGGTGCGGGGGGAGGCGATCAGAGAAGACCAGGTGGGGAGGCTGATCTCCACACACCCCCACCCTGCCAGCTGTCACAGAGACCTGGTTGCAGGAATCCAGATAAAATGACACAGAACTACACTTACACAATGTATCCGCTTCCCAGTGTTGATACCGCACTGCAGCTACACAAGATGTAATCTTCAGGGAAAACTCCATGAAGGGTACATGGGGAACCTCCCCATTATCTGTGCAACTTCCTGTGAATCTATAATTACTTCAAAATAAATGGTAAAAACAAAAAAGCCACTGCAAAAAAGCATGGGAGAACTTTCTGGGGAAAAGGACACGTCCTATAAGCTGACTGAGGTGACTGTTAGGTGATTGTTACATGTTACGTTTGCCAAGGTCATCAAGCTGATACTTAAAGTGTATGGGCTTTACTGTATATAAATTACACCTCACTAAAGTTACCTAAAATAATGAGCTATCTAAATATCTAAATCCCTATCAATACTAATAAAATAAACAGAAGAGACAGAAAATAAAGCTCTTTTTCTAGAACAATGCCAACTAATAAATGTAGAGGAAATTGTAGAAATACAAAATGACAATTTTGCAACCACCAGCATATTGATTCAGACAAGAATCGTCAATGGCGAGGACAGTGGTGGAGTAAGCAACTCCAAGCTCTCATCTTCCCACAAAAACTCTGGAAAATACGCAGAAACTCTCAGAACCAGCTTTGGCAGAACTCTGAAAAACAGCCAAAGGTTGACAGCAACCAAGTGAACGCTGAATCAAGAAAAAGACAATGTGAAAACAGTAGCAAAGCTCTGTGGCATTCTCAAATGCCCTTCCCTGCCCCTCCCGTGGCAGGTATAGCAGCCCACATTTCCAACATGGGGCCCTGGACCCAGGTTCCAGAGGGAGCTGATCTTATTTGTAAACTATTGGGTACATTTGTTCTAACCCTGTCTGGGGCTGCCTGAAGAGCTGATGGGAGACACATCTCTCTTCGCCTAACTCAGAACTCAGGCTGGAAAGGGAAAGGCGTTGCTGGGGAAAAGAGTACAGTTCAGACAGACAGCAACCACCTGGGAGGAAGACTTGGAGGAGAGTCTTTGAAACATTAGGACGTTTAAAAGCAACCATGTGCACAGAAATATCTGGACCAGTGACAAGACACATGCTCAGGAAAGACTTGAGAAGCCTCTAACCTTTTACCTTGGGCTGATCTCTAGGCTCAGTACAAGTTGGTTGACTGCTGAAAGGGTTCCCCAGCACAGAGCCAATCTGCAAAGAGTGGGAAAGGGCTTAGGTTTTGTTTTCCTTTTCTTTTTTTCTGGTGTATTCTGTTTCTGTTTTAATCCCTTGTCATAAAAGGAAATTTCTATCAAAACATTTGCTGAACACAAGCTAAAGGAATAAAGGTTTCAGTGACTACACACAAGGATACAGTCTTCCAAAAATAATTTAGAAAAGTCACTAAACAAATAGATTACTATGGCCTTAAAAAAATCAAAAAAATAATGCAAGCCCCAGGAAAGAGGAAGAATCTGATTTCCAGAGTTAGCAGATTATCATATTTAAATGTCCAAAAAAGAAGTCAAAAGGCATACAAAGAAATAAGAAAGTATAGCCCATTCAAAGGAAAAAAATTAACTGACAGAAACCATCCCCAAGAAAACCCAGACATCAGACTTATTAAACAAAAATCATTTAAATATGTTCAAAGAGATAAAGGAAAACATGGACATCTAAAAAAGGAAATCAGGAAGATGATATATAAACAAAATGAGAATATCAATAAAAGATCCAGGAACTATAAAAAAGAACCAACCAAAAACTCTGGGGCTGAAATGAAATTCATGAGGAGGGTTCAACAGCAGGTCTGAGCAAGTAGGAGAAAGAATCAGCAAATGTAAAGATAGGACAAATGAAAGTACTGAGTTTGGGAAGCAGGAAGAAAAAAGAAGGAAGAGAAGTAAATAAAATCTGAGGAGCCTGTTGAATGCTAACATCTGCATTATGTGAGTCTCAGTAGGAAAAGAAACAGACAAAGGGGCAGAAAGAATATTTGAAAAAGTAACGGCTAAAACACCCCATAATTGATGAAAGACATGAATCTACAAATCCAAAAAGCTCCAAGTATGATAAACTCAAAGACACCCACACCAAGTTACATTATAATAAAACTACTGAAGAAACAAAGAGAAAATCTTGAAAGCAGCAAAAGAGAAGAGACTTGTTATACACAAGGGAACCTCAGAAAGATTCACAGCTAATTTTTATCAGAAACCATAAAGGCCAAAAGACAATGTGAAACACATATTCAAAGTATTGGGGGGGGGAAAAAAGCTTTCAACCAAGAATTCTATATCCATCAAAACTGTCCTTCAAAAATGAAGGAGAAATTAAGACATTCTTAGATTAACAAAATCTGAGCCAGTTCATTATCACTAGACTTACCCTACAAGAAATGCTGCAGGGAGCCCTTCAGGTTACAATTGGGGACACTAGAGGGTAACTTGAAGCTGTATGAAGAAATAAGACCTCCAATTAAGGTAAATACATGGGCGAATATAAAAGCCAGTACTATCATGTTTCTGGTTTGTAATTCCATTTCCTAAGTGATTTAAAAAGCAAATGTCTTTAAAAATTATTATAAGTCTGTTATTGGGTATAGAACGTATAAAAATATAAATGTGAAAACAATAATATAAAGGGGGGACAGAGCTGTATAGGAGCAGTTTTTTTAAACTATTTTATTGCAATAAAATATACATAATATTTAACCTTTAACCAGATTTAAGTGCACAATTTCAGGGGCAGTAAGTACATTCAAAATGGTGTACAACTATCATCCTATCCATTTCCAGAACTTTTTCATCATCCCAAAGAAAAGCTCTATATTGATTAAGTGATAACTCCTTCTCTACCATTCCCCCAGGCCTTGGTAACCTCTATTCTACTTGCCATCTCTATGAGTAGGAGCAGAGTTTTTATATGCTATTGAAGTTAAGTTGGCATCAATTCAATTAGACTGTTATAAATTTAGGATGTTAAATGCAATCTCCATGGAAACAACAAAGAAAATATCTAAAGAGTAAACATAAAAAGAAATGAGAAAGAAATCAAAATGGCTCACTACATAAAAAAATCAATAAACCGCAAAAAAGGCAATAATGGAAGAAATGGGGATCAAAAACAGCAATAAATCATACAGAAGACAAATAGCAAAGTGGCAGAATTAACTCCTTCCTTCTCAGTAATTACCTTACATGTAAATGTACACTCCAGTCGAAAGGCAGAGACTGGCAAAATAGATGAAAAACACGATCCAACTATACACTGTATACAAGAGGATTACTTTAAATCCAAAGACACATGGGTTGAAACTGAAAGAATGAAAAAAGATACAACATGCAAAAGTAAGAAACTGGATGGCTATAATAATATCAGAAATAAATAGACTTTGAGTCAAAAATAGTCACAAGAAACAAAGCAGGATATAAATAATTGACCCTTATTGATAAAAGGGTCAATCCATCAAGAATAGATAGCAATTATAAACATATACGCATCAAATAACAAAAGCCCAAAGTATATGAAGCAAATATCAACAAAATAAAAGGGAAAAATACAAAGATCTATAATAATAGTTGGAGATTTCAACACCTCACTTTCAATAATGAATGGAACATTTAGACAGCACATCAATAAGACAATAGACGGTTTGAACAACACTGTAAAACAATTAGACCTTATAGACATATGTAGAACACTCCACTGCAGACCTTATATTAGGCCACAAAACAAATCTCAACAAATTCTGAAAGACTGAAATCATAGAAAGTATCTTCTCTGACCACAATGGAATGAAGCCAAAAATCTATAAGAGAAGGAAAACTGAAAAAATGCCCAAATATGTGGAAATTAAATAACACACTCTTAACCAATGGGTCAAAGAAGAAAAAAGAAGGGAAATTAGAAAATACTTTGATATGAATGAAAATTTTAAAACACAACACACCAAAACTTATGGAATGTAGTGAAGGTACTGCTCAGAGAGAGATTTATAGCATACACGCTTACATTAATAAAGAAGAAAGGTCTCAAATCAATAATCCAAGTTTACACCTTGAGGAACTAGAAATAGGAGAGCAAACTAAACCCAAAGCTAACAGGAGGAAGGAACCAGTAAAGGTTAGAAGGAGAGGTAAACACTACTATGATCTAGAAATCCCACTCCTGGGCATATATCTGGAGAAAACTATAATTCAAAAGAGATACATGCATGGGACTTCCCTGGTGGTGCAGTGGTTAAGAATCCACTTGCCAATGCAGGGGACATGGGTTTGAGCCCTGGTCCGGGAAGATCCCACATGCCACGGAGCAACTAAGCCCATGAGCCACAACTACTGAGCCTGCGCCCTAGAGCTCACGAACCACAACTACTCAGCCCACGTGCCACAACTACTGAAGCCCACGTGCCTAGAGCCCGTGCTCCACAACGAGAGAAGCCACCGCAATGAGAAGCCAGTGCACCGCAAAGAAGAGTAGCCCCCCGCTCGCTGTAATTAGAGAAGCCCGCACACAGCAACGAAGATCCAATGCAGCCATAAATAAATAAAAATAAAGTTATAAAAAAAAAGATACATGCAGCCAATGTTCATTAAAGAACTATTTACAATAGCCAAGACATGCAAGCAACTAAAATGTCCATCAACAGTTGAATGGATAAAGAAAATGTGGGGTGTATATATATGTATATAATATATATATAATGGAATATTATTCAGCCATAAAAAGGAAGTAAGCCAAAGCCAAAGCCAAATATAATAAGATATCGTGAAGTAAGCCAAAGCCAAAGCCAAATATGATAAGATATTGTTTATATGTAGAATCTGGAAAAGAAGACACAAATGAACTTATTTACAGAACAGAAATAGACCCACAGACACAGAAAATAAACTTATGGTTACCAAAGGGAAAGAGGGGGGAGGGATAAATTAGGAAGATGGGATTAACATATACACACTACTATATATAAGACAGATAACCAACAAGGACCTACTGTGTAGCACAGGGAACTATATTCAATATTTTGTAATAATGTATAACGGAAAAAAACCCGAAAAAGATTCTCTCTCTCTCTCTCTCTCTCCCCCTCTCCCTCTCTCTCTCTATATATATGTGTTTATATCTATCTATCTATCTATATACACATATAGACATATATATATACACACACACACACACGTATATTAAAGGAATTATAAGAACGTGTTATAAACGACTGCATGCCAACAACTCAGATAACCTAGAGGAAATGGACAAATTCCTAGAAACACACGAATTGCTTAAACTGAGTCAGAAAGAAATAGAAAATCTCAAAAGACCTATCACAAGAGAGAGATTCTGTCAGTAATCAAAAACTTCCCAACATAGAAAGGCCAGGACCAGACAGCTTCACAGGTGAATTCTACCAAACATTGAAAGAATTAACTCCAATCCTTCTCAAACTCTTCCAAAAAACTGAAGAAGAGGAAACACTTCCTAACTCATTCTATGAGGCCAGCATAACTCTGACACCAAAGCCAGATAACAACATCACAAAAAAAGATATAGGCTAGCGGAGCAGCTGGGCCCGTGAGCCATGGCTGCTGGGCCTGCGCGTCCGGAGCCTGTGCTCCGCAACGGGAGAGGCCACAACAGTGAGACGTCCGTGTACCACACACACACAAAAAGATATAGGCTAATATCCCTTATGAACACAGAGGCAAAATCCTCAACAAAACACTAGCAAGCCAAACCCAACGTCACAGTCTAAGGATTATACACCATGATCAAATGGATTTATACCAGAAATGCAAGGATGGTTCAACATGAGAAAAATCAATCAATATAATACATCATGATAATAGAACAAAAGGGAAAAACACATGTAATTGTCCCGATTGATGCAGAAAAGGCATCTGACAAAATCCAACAGTTTTTATTATGAAAAGGTATTTTTCATAATAAAAACTCTCAGAACCCTAAGTTAGGAATAGAAGAACATGTCCACTTGCTAGTAGTTCCAATAACTAAAGCTATTATTAATTCTAAAGCTATTAAAACTAATAAAATGATTTCAGCAGAATTGTAGGGTACAGGACCAACACTCAAATATCACCTGTATTTCTATACACCAGGAATGAACAATCCAAAAATAAAATTGAGAGCAATTTCATTTACAAGAGCATATAAAAGAATAAAATACCTAGGAATAAATTTAACAAGAATATGAAAGAATTATACACTGAAAACTATAAAACATTGCTGAAATTTAAATGACTTCAATAAATGGAAAAGCACCTCACGTTCATGGTTAGAAAAAATTAATATTGTTATGATGTCAATACCAGGACTTTTCCTGGCGGTCCAGTGCTTGGGACTTTGGCTTCCAATGTGTGTGTATGTGTGTGTGGGGGGGGGTGGTTCAATCCCTGGTCGGGGAGCTGGGATCCCGTATGCCTCACAGCTAAAAAAGCAAAACGTGGAACAGAGGCAGTGTTGTAACAAATTTAATAAAGACTTTAAAAGAATGGTCCACATCAAAAAAATCAAGAAAAAGAAAAAGATATCAATACTAACAATTTAATAGTATCCTCCTAAAATTCACATTCACCAAAACTTTAGAATGCAGCCTTACTTGGAAAGATGTAATTAGTTATGATGAAGTCACAATGGATCAGGGTGGGACCTAAATCCAGTATGACTGGTGTCCTTACAAGAAGAGAGAAATATGGGCATAGAGACAGAGACACAGAGGGAAGACTGTCATGTGAAGAGAGAGACAGGGATTGAAGTTATGCAGCTGCAAGCCACAGAACATTAAGGATTTCCAGCAAACACCAGAAGGCAAGAGAAAGGCATGGAACAGATTCCTCTGGAGTTCTTTCAGACACAGCATGGCCCTGAGAACTCCTTTGTTTTTTAAGCCATCCCAGTTTGTGGTACTTTGTTACGGCAGCATTAGGAAACTAATAAACCACCCAAAGCAATCTTCAAATTCAATGCGATCCCTACCAAAATTCTAACATCTTTTATTTCCTATTAATGGAAAATCAATCCTTCAATTCACATGGAATTGCAGTGGGGACTGAATAGCCAAAACAATCTTGAAAAAGAAGAACAACATAAAAAGACTCACACTTTGCAATTTCAAAACTTCCTACAAAGCTACTGCAATCAAAAGAGTGTGGTAGTGGCATAAGGATAGATGGTAGGCCAACGGAAGAGAACTGACAGTCCAGAAATAAACCCATATACGTGTGGCCATTGATGTTGGGCAAGGGTGCAAAGACCATCCAATGGAGAAAGAATGGTCCCTTCAACAGATGGTGCTGGGCCAGCTGGATGTCCACCTGCAAAAGGATGAAGTTGGACCCCTACCTCACACCATATAAAAAACTAACTCAAAATGGACCAAGGATCAAGACCATAAAATTTTTAGAAGAAAACACAGGGGTAACACTTCATGACCTTTTAAGTGGAAATAGATTTAGATGTAACACTAAAGGCATGAGCAACAAAAGAAAAAATGATAAGTTGAACTTCACTGAAATTAAAAACTTTTTGTATCAAAGGACATTATCAAGAAGCTGTCAAACAAAAAACAAAAAATGTTTGCAAATCATATATCTGATTAGGAACTTGTATCTAGAATATATAAAGAACTCCTACAACCCAATAATAATAAAAAAAAACCAATTTAAAAATGGGCAAAAGAATCTAAAGAGATATTCCTCCAAAGAAAATATATAAATGCCCAAGAAGTATATTAAAAGATGCTCAACATCATTAGTTATCAGAGAAATGCAACTCAAAACCACGACGAGATACCACTTCACACCTACTAGGATGGCTATAAAAAAACAAAACAAAACAGAAACGGCAAAGAATAAATGTTGGTGAGGAAGCGGAGAAATTGGAACCCTTATACATTGCTAGTAAGAATGGAAAATGCTGCAGCTGCTATAGAAAACAGCATGGCAGTTCCATGCTCAAAATACTAAAAATAGAATTCCCATATGATCCAGCAATTCCACTTCTGGGTATATACCAAAAGAACTGAAAGCAGAGTCTGGAAGAGAGATCTGTACACCCACGTTCACAGCAGCATTATTCACAATAGCCGAAAGGTGGAAGCGACCAGGTGCCTGTGACAGGTGGATGAATAAACAAAATGTGGTCTACACATGCAATGGAATATGATTCTGCCTTTAAAAGGGAGACAATTCTGACACCTGCTACCACATGGATGAACCTTGAGGACATTACGCCACATGAAGCGAGCCAGTCACAAAAGGACAGATCCTGTGTGATTCCACTCACTGAGGCCCCTCGAGCAGTGAGATTCATAGACACAGGACGTGGAGTGGGAGTTGCCAGGGGCTGGGGGAGGGACTGGGGAGCAGTTGTTTCATGGGGACAGAGTTTCTGCTTAGAAAGATGAAAAAGTTCCTCAAACGTATGGTGGTGACAGTTGTATAGTACTGTGAATAATCTTAATGTCACTGAATTGTACACTTAAAATGGTTACGACGGCAAATTTTATGTTATGTATACTTCACCAGAGTAAAAGAATGATTTAAAAATGTGAAGGATGTTATGAATAGAATGGATAGAAAATCACTGGGTAAAAGGCTGGAAGCAGCATATTCCAGAGTCCCAAAGCATGACTCCCAAGACTGCTAGCTCACCTCAGGGGAGAAGGTGCTGTGAAACAGAGAAATCTGGTCCACCCATCTCAACCAACAATCAAACTTAACATCACCCGCACGCTGAGGCGAGGTGGCATCACGTGCCCCTGAGCTGACTCGCCAAGAGGAACGCGAGCTCTGACCTGAACCTAATCGTGAGGCAATGACCAGTTGCACCAAGTTCAGGGACGCGCTAGAAAACCACGGCTTGGATGCCTCGGCACTGCCAGCGTCACAAGAGACTGCCCAGTGCCTGGAGGCCGTTCTACAGATGGAGGGACACCGCGGAGGCACAGGCACACGTAGCGCAGGCCCCTTGACCCGACCCTGGGTTTCAGGAGCCAGTCTTCAAGGACGTGACTGGGCTGCCCAGGAAACCTGCCCCCCACTTCCGTGTCAGGTACGAAGCACGGTCACCTTGCTGCTGTTGGGGAGAAGAATGTTCTCATTCTCGGGAGATGAGGTCCCCGATGACACGGATGAGAGGACAGTACCTGCAAGGACCTCACAGGACCCAGCGGTCAGCTCAGCCGTCAGCACAGCGGTGCAGGGAAACCCAGCACCAGCCCGGCAGGAAGAGAATCGTGTTGTGAGACACCCCCGAGAGAATCACCGCAGGGAGCGGCCAGAATCAAAGCCCTGGCCCAGGGAGAGGCAGGATGCGGAGCCGGCCGCAGGGCTGGGCTGCGGGGCGGAGCTAAGCAGCTGCAGAGCTCAGAGGATGAGCAGAGAACTCCACAGAGCACCTGACACCACAACCGAGGCAAGAAGAGAGCGCGCTCTTCAACCGAGGCAAGAAGAGAGCGCTCTTCTTCTTTTTTTTTTTACATCTTTATTGGAGTATAATTGCTTTACGATGGTGTCTTAGTTTCTGCTTTATAACAAAGTGAATCAGTTATACATATGTCCCCATATCCCCTCCCTCTTGCGTCTCCCTCCCACCCTCCCTATCCCACCCCTCTAGGTGGTCACAAAGCCCCGAGCTGATCTCCCTGTGCTGTGCGGCTGCTTCCCACTAGCTATCTACCTTACGTTTGGTAGTGTATATATGTCCATGCCACTCTCTCACTTCGTCCCAGCTTACCCTTGCCCCTCCCCATGTCCTCAAGTCCATTCTCTAGTAGGTCTGTGTCTTTATTCCTGTCTTGCTCCTTCTTCTTTACTGAAGACCCATCACAAGAAAAGGAGCTTGAATTCCAATGTCAGTGACTCAGGCCAGACAGACGGTGGCCTTGCCGGGAGAAGGCGCCCGGCCTCAACCTGAGCCAGGGTCAGAGCGGGCTCCCTCGGGGGCCTCCAGAGGACAGCGTGCCAGCTGCCCTCCACAGACAGCCACCTCCTCGCCCAGACACCACCTTGCACAGCGGCTGGAGAATTAAAGCCAAGTGAAGTAAATACGTCTGCCAGGAGCTGGCTTAACAGAGACACGAAACACACACCTTGAGTTAAGAGAGGAAAGTCACCATCAGAGCAATCCTGCATCCATCCCATGAGGCCCTTCCCCACACACCACCCTCTTCCCGACTTGTTTCCCGAGAAGAAAGCCGCCGCCCTGCCCTGTGCCTACTTCCAGGCGGGATGGATGATCAACAAGACACGGTGGAACGTGCTTTGATTTGCTCTGAGAGATGAGATGTAGTTCGACACCACAGTGATTTGTGATGCCATTTACATAATTAAACATACAGTGGCCCGGGGAGGTGAGTATGGTTTAACGGAGTCACAGAAGAGCTGAAAACAGCAGACGGCTGCAGGCTGGAGGGGGCCCCGGGCGGCGCCGCTGACGGGCACGGACGGCCACAGGAAGATCTGTCAGCTGGCCGAGGGCCTCCTCTATAAGCCGCGCCTTTGAGGCAACGTTAGGAGGCTCCTGGTGGGCGTGACGCAGCAGCTGCTGGCGGCCTGTCTTACTGGTGACAGCCTGAAGGTCACGGCGGGGCCACGGACAGCTTTTAGGAGAGTCCACCTGGTCCCGCACTGCAGCTCCTCAACTTACTGACAGCCCATCTTCCCCCGAAAGACCTGATGGGAGGCTCATCCAAACCGGAGTTTGGAAGTCAGAGGGCCTTGGACCATAATCAGCCTCTAGGCTGGTCCTGTCTATACCACAGTTTCTTTCTCCTCCAACTCCTTCCTCTTCTCTTTTTCAGTTTGAATACTTGCTGACATTTAAAAGTTCCCATAAGCCCCGCATCTCCAGCTCGGCACCCCTGGGCCCACACTCGGGGCAGCGGGCGGCTGGGAGGGGCCCTGGGAGTCCTCACCGCACCCTGCTGTGTCCCGTTGCCAATTCTCACTGGTTTCTGCAGCCTGCTCAGCTACTTCTGATCTAAACTTTCCTTAAAATTGGCTTAGGTTTCTGGCGTGTGCCACCTCATGGTGTCCCCCAAGATGCCCTGTGCTCAGTAAGACCAGCATTTCCCATTCCATCTTGGAGAAACCCCTCCTGGCCCTGGTCTGAGTTTGGTGAAGAAGTCCGTGCGTTGTAAACAACGCAGCCTTGGCCTGCCGGGGCACAGGGGCCCCCCTGTCAGCACTGTCCCCAGAGAAGCCCTGCTTCCTTCTCACCCCTGCTTTACTAAGTTAGGTCTCTTTCCCTGGATCTTCTCCAGATAGGTCATATCTCTTTTTTCTTGAGGCAATGCCCTCAAGAAAAGTAGAACTGCAATTTTATCAAGGAAATCATAAATACTGTTTGATGTTTTTTTCGATTTTTATCCATGAGGAAACAAATGGGAGGAAGAAGTAGAGATGTGTAACCACTAGCCAGTCTGCAGGAGCAGAAGGACACAAACGAAACATAAGGAAATCATAAATACTGTTTGATGTTTTTTTCGATTTTTATCCATGAGGAAACAAATGGGAGGAAGAAGTAGAGATGTGTAACCACTAGCCAGTCTGCAGGAGCAGAAGGACACAAACGAAACACACGTCACGCCTTCTTGCCTTGCTTAACAGGATACATGCAGGTAACCAGACTGAGATAAGCAAGGAGCTATGATGGGACCCAGCGGGGCAGCCGGGGAGGACACAGCACCTACTGAGTGCCTGCAGCAGGCCCACCCACCCCGCCTCCAGTGCCCCCTCCCCCTGCTCGGTGCCCAGCTCCTGGCCTCCTGGCGAAGCCTCTGAGTCCCCAGAGCAGCTCCGCCCCACTCGCCGTCCCCTCCACCGGGCAAGCTCTGCCCCAGGTGCTCCCCGGTGGCTTCCTCGCTTCGTGCCCGCCCCTGCTCATAGGCTACGTCCCATAGGAAACAGCACACCCAAGAGCCGCGCAAGGGTGATGGAAATGTTCTGCAACTACGTAGAGGTGATGGTCGCACAAGAATGTGAAGGCAGCAAATGCAGTGAATTAACTTTAAAAAATGTGTGACCTGAAGAGAGAAAAGCACACCTGTCCTCCACTCTCCAACCCAACCCCCTGCATTCCTTCTTTGTGACACGGCCAGGGGGATGTCGCCTAGAGCCCAGCCCTGCTGCAGGGCTCTGTGCAAGGTGCCCTTGAGCCTTGAAGCATCTGCAGAGCCTGTCCCTACCCCGGCAACAGGAGGCTCTGCACACACACCCGCCGGGACGCACCACAGCACCCAGCACCTGAGCAGATCACAGCAACAAGGGACTAGAGAGGCTTCGTTTCCACTTCATACGTGTAATGACAGCAAATTCTAATACACTGAGTTTACGAATAAAAGGAACGACCGGTATTCTTGTTTTAGACTAATGGAATGTTCCATTTTTTTTTCCAAGCCACACAAATATATCTGCGTTTAATGAGACAGTTGTGCCTACCTGTCAGGTCTAAATAATCAGGCTGCCAAAAAAAAGAGCTACAGTGACTCAAATACAGATATACTGCAGAATTCTTGGGGAGCTCAGGAAAACTACCAGACTTCAAGGAACGGTGTGAGAGACACTTCCTGAGGCCACGCGTGCAGCCCAGCCTCAGAGATGACCCCAGCCGGCGTGGCCAGCCCAGAGCCCAAGACACAGGCCAGGGGCTTTCAGGCACGGGCACCAGCTAAGGTCCTTGGACAGGATCGACACCTCATCTGGGCCTCAGTCCCCTACCCAGTGACAGGCTGGGAACCTGCTCCCAGCTCCGATGGTCTGCAGTTGCACACCCCTCCCCGCCGAGGTCCATCCACCGTGAGCCAGCCAGGGCGACCGTGCGGAGAGCTGGAGTTTCCTGTACCCTTGCCCTCCTCAGTCCCCTCCTGGTGCCCTCTGCGCCTGACGTCCGCCCTGTGCTTGCCCTGGCTCCCTCTTTGGCAGGGTATTGTACGTCTGCTCAGGGGCTCCAACTTTCCTGCAGGCTCCCTTCCCCAGGAGTCTAGAAGATGACCACTTGTCAGACCCAGGAAGACTGGCCACAGACTCACTTCCCCCCGGTGGCCATCTGCTTGTCCACCGTCAGCTTCTCTCCTGGGACACTTTCAAGGGACAGCCTCCAAGATCAATTGGCAGAAGGTACCTACCCTCATCTCTCCTAAACGCGTCCTTCTAGAAAAGTGGAGGATGGATGCTGCGGTGGCTTAAAACAAAATTCATCTGGAGGTACGTAGTCCCTAAGGAGAGAGGCATCGGGGCTCCAGCAGCAGCGACACAGGCAAAAATCAATCTCCCCTGAACACCAATTAGGGAGAGCACACAGGATTGTCATCTGGCAGCTGAGCCACTCGAAGCTGCCCACTCTGGAGAGGAAACGCCAGGAAGAATGTTCCTGGACGGGCTGGCCTCCTGCCCCAGCTCCCTCCTCCGCCAACAGCCAGCACCTCGGAAGGAGCTCAGCCCAGGGGGGCTATGGGGTGTTCCGGCACAACGTGCACAGGGGTCTGAACACCCTCCACCGGCCGCGCGCAGGCGCAGGGGCTGAAGGAGACGCTGTGCGGGCCTGGCCCTGAGCCAGCTGCTGGCACGTCTCCTGAGGGAGGCTCTGAAGGGGCACCCTGCCCCGGCACAGGTGGAGACACTGACACCCACAGACACGGCACCAAGGCTGCACAACTGGTCTGAGTAACACAGGTGGATGTTCTAGGCTTTTCTATGACTCAGCACCCCCCTCTCCGGTCCGTGCAGACTATGGCTCAGAGACCTGTCGCTGTGTCAGCTGTGATTCTTTTATGGACTGACATGGCCTAGGTCCCTGTCTTCGTGTCCCTGTAAATGGAGATTAAAGCCCAGGGCCACAGGGACGTCTGTGCTGCCAGGAACTCTCCACCCAGAACGGGGACACCATCCCCCAGCCCCAGGGAAGACGCCCCGCTGGGTCTCTCGGGTGGCCTCAGGTCTGGGGGCTCAGACTCGAGACGCACGCTGGAGTGCTGTGGCCCACGGGGGAGAGAGTAGAAAGCCCAAAGGCCCTGATTCCCCGCCAGTGTGGAAGGCGGCCCACAAAGGCTCTGGGCAGAGTGCCTGCCTGCTGGGGGGAAGGGGAGGTGGGAGAGAGGCAGGAGCTGCTGGTCTCCAGGCCCGACAAGGCCCCGACTCACAAGCTCTGCAGTGTTTGCCCAGGACCCACCCCGGCGGCCAGTGGCCTGGAAGGAGCTACGGCAGGTGAGCAGGGGCCGCAGCCCCCCAGCTGAGCGCCTGCAGACCCCTCCTCTTCGGCCTCTGGGAAAGGGCGGCAGAAGCCACCAGGATCTTGGTTTCAGCAGGAAAGTGGACGTTCAGAGGCCAGCTGGAGGGTCCTGAAACCCAACAGCTATTCGCCGTGGGAAGTTCCAGTCGCTGCTGTTAGCTGACTTCCCTGGGCCTTGAAAAATCCCAGGGCTGCCAAAACCACAGCATCTGTCCACCCACAGCAAAGTCAGAATCTGCTCGTTTTGCAAAAGGGAGCTGAGAAGAAGGCACGTGCGGTGGCCTGGCCCCGCAGGAGGCGCTTGTGGATGGAGCCCCACGTCGCCCCCGAATGCCGGTGGGAAGAGCACCGGGACGAGGACCGCAGACTCTTCTCTGGCCCCAACCTCAGTATGTGGCCAGGAAAGCAGTGACTCAGCTGCTCCAGGAGCAAAGCGGTGGGCAGCTGCGAGCCGGAGCACAGCTCAGCCCAGCGGGAAACCCCAACACTTCCCATCCCTCATCTGGTCCCCACTGTCCCTCCTCTACAGGAGGCCAGCGACTTTCTGGGTGAGAATACAGCAGGAGAAGAGGGGAGCCCTCCCCCGGGCAGCCCCACTGGGAGGGAAGACAGGTTGCACCCCTGGCCCTCTGGGCAGCCCCACTGGGGGATCGGGACCGACCCCCAGAGCAGCACAACAAAGGGAGGCCCGGGGACGGACAGAGGCCAAGGCCTAGCTCTCCTGGCAGAAGGTGAAGGGGGCAGGGGAAGGTCAGGCAGGACGAGGGGCCTTTCAAGCCCCTCAGCTAGATCCAGGCCCTCCCCCTGCCCAGGCCTGCTCCCCGCAGCCGTCCTCCCAGCCAGCGCGGCCCAGGACTGCCACCTCGTGGGCTGAACATGCACGACAGGAAGAGGCTCCAGCACTCGGCCTCAGGCTCCCATCACCAAGGCCACTAGGATGCTGGCTGTGGTAACAACCACATTCATTCCGCCTGCTCCAGTGATGGATGAGAAGCAGAATGGGGTCGCTGGGTTCTTCCCCACCTTCCCAAACCCGCACAAGCAGCGCCGACCTGAACGCCCAGCCCCGGGAGCACAGGCAATGCAACGGCAGGTACCAGGTACCAGGTACCAGATCTGTCTGGTCCAAAGCCTGCCGTGAACTCTTCAGAACAGAAACCCCTTTCCAGGGCCTCAAAGGAGAGAGCTTCATGAGGCGTGACGGGCGAATCTGGGGCAGGGGGGACAGCAGGACTCATGCGCCCCCCACCCCTGGCCCCACTGAGCCGCGCGAGAGCAACGTTCAGTCTGCCGTGTGCCAAGTACCCCCCAGCACCTTCCGTGCATTATCTCGAGACTCTGCAGAAAACCTAGGGACTGACCAGGCACGAGCACTGCCCCCTATAAGAGAAGGGACACGAGAGATTAAGTGACGACCAAGGAGCACAGCCAGGACGCAGGACTTGTCCCAGGCAGTCCGGCGCCTGAGCCCAGGCTAGGGCACAGCCTCCAATGTCAGCTGCTGGGCATAACCAAACAATTAAAAATTCTCCACACTAAGATCCTAGACACTCAGGACTGTTCTGGCCAGAGAGCCCAGCAAAGGAGCAGAATCCCCAGTGCCCCCAAGGGAGCAGAGACAGGAGTCAAGTTAGGGCAACACAGGCAAATTCTTCTCAGGGAGAAAGAACAAGGGAGTGCCAGGACAGGCCGGGGGCAAACACCAGCCCCACGGGGCCGCAGGGTGGACAAAAGGGAGACCCACGATCCCTTCTGCAGTCCTGGGGGCTCCAGGGAAAACCAGAGGGCAAGAAAGACGAGGCCACCCTCCATGTCCACCTCTCTCTGCCAGCCTTCCAGAGCCTCTGGAGGTCAAGAGGGCTGTGCTGGGGTCAGCAGAGCAGCAGCCGCCCTCAGTCGGCTGCGTCTTCCTGGGAGGAGGGGGAAGGCTGGGCCTGGACACTGCCGCCAGAGCCTGCGTGAGCATGGGAGGGGGCTGAGCACCTGCCACAGGGCTTTCCGCTTGTGGCGACAGGCGGGGCAGCGCTAACCGGGACGCACGAGGCTCAGGCTAGGGCAGGAAAGTTAGCACGAAAGCCCATGGCTCTACTCGCTCAGGGGAGGGCCTGGGAGGGAACGAGGGGCTGAGCCAGGGCCTCGCACTGCAGAGGCTGCCGTCCTCAGCCAGGCCAGCTCGGACGCGACCTCAGTCCCGCCCCTCGCATCCCGCTCCAGCCCAGGAGGACTTCCCCTGTCTGACTCCACCTGACCTGCTGGAAATCACCGTTCCTCTTTGAGACCTGGCCAGGGCCCAACTGTGGGCAGGTGGCCCGGGAAGAGCCGCGGGCCGCAGCACACTCAGCCTCCCGACGGGGCCTCTTCACAACAACAGGCCCGAGTTTGAGGCCTCTGCAGAAGCCCCCAGGCCAGCTGCCTGGACAGCCAATGGCCACTGGGAAGGGACAGCCAAAAACAGTGCGCTCTTCGGGGACACCTCTGCTCCCGCACAGCCGTGTGGAGTCCGGGCGGAGCTGGGGGCGTGGCGCCTGCCGCAGGCGCTGCCGGACGTGCAGACCAGAGTGCTGTCACACCACACAGTGACAGCGAGTGACCGAGGGCCCAGGGCCAGGGCGAAGACGGCTGCTCTGCACACGCTCTGCTGGAGGGCTCCGTCTGGGCAGTACCCACAGCTGTTAGGCCCTGAGCAGAGGGCAGGGCACAAGCAGATGAGGGGGGGCTCTGTGGGGACCCTAGAGAAGGTCTCCCGCTGTCCCCAGCCTGCAGCTAGGCACGGCCACGCGGCCACCTTGGGCAACAAGGCTCGTCCAGGAGGGCGCCTGGATCTGGCCCTCAAACTACTGAGTGGGCACTTGCACTATGGTCCCTTCCCCTTCTTGGGACAAGGAACCGCCAGACCACCCCCCCCCCTGCACTGTTACCAGGAGGAGCGCATGCCCCTGGGGGCCTCCTCCTCACGTACCTGCTCTCTGCCCTCCTGCACACCGGGACCCCCCTGGACAGCTCGCCTATTTGGGAATGGGGACAGGCAGGAGGCCAGAGAGGGCACACTCCCCGGGCCCCCCTGGTGGCACTGAGACCCCCGCACAAGCCTTCCTTCTTCCTCTCCCTCCCCCACCTGTCCACTCCTCCCCCCCGATTCCTCCCACCCACTGGCCGCCGTCCGTTGTCCAGGCCGCCATGGCCTCTCAGCAGGACTGTTCTCCATACAGCAGCACCTTGTGAAAACCTTCCTGGGGGCCCCTACTGCACCCAAGCTGCACGCCCCCCAGGCCCACAAGCCCCTCCACGTGGCCCGTCCCCGTCCCCACACTGCGTTGGCAGTGCCCCAGCTCACCGAACCCCAGCCCCAGGCCCCGGGCCCCACGCCTCCTGTTCCTCAAGGCCTTGACTCCCAGGCCCGCCCCCCAGAGAAGCCCTCGCTGACCCCACGGGAGGAAACGTGAAGGAGAGTCACCAGATCTGTTGTTTCTGAGAACGAAGTGTCAATGGCCGTGAAAAGCAAACTTCAAGGAGTTTGAGAAGCAAACTCTGATCTCAAGACACTGCAGCAGAGGGCAGGGGCACTTCAGACAGCAGGCGGAGGGGACAGAGCAGCTCCAAGGGGAAGAAAGGGAGGCGAGGCCAGGACGAAGAAAGCCCAGCCAGGACTGGGCCAGCAGGTGCAGACAGGGCTTGGCACAGCGCCGGGTAGGGGGGCACAGGGGCCCCTGGAACAGGGTGAAGAGAGGGGAGAGACAGCAACAGTGACGGAGTCAGAGCCCTAGACCCTCCGGCCCAGCGTGACCCCCTGCGGTGGCCCTGGGAGCCCAGGCCCAGGTGCACAGGAAGCAGGTGTGGGGCCAGACAGGAGGACAAAGGGAAGGAGGGGCCGAACCCTTCCGGGTTGGGCAGATGC
Source organism: Monodon monoceros (assembly GCF_005190385.1). Lineage (NCBI taxonomy): Eukaryota > Metazoa > Chordata > Mammalia > Artiodactyla > Monodontidae > Monodon > Monodon monoceros. Next base: position 102,034,367 of record NW_021703780.1, read on the forward strand.
CTGGGGTGAAGGTCAAGGTCAGGAGAGCCAGGAGACAGCAGAGCAGTAACAACGGCTGGGGAGCTGCGGCGCATGAGCCTCACACCGATGGCGAGGAAGGCTTTCAGCTCACGCCTGGCTGAGAAACGGCCAGGTGCAGTTTTTGCTGAGGACCGACTAAGCACGGACATCTTCCTAGAGGCTAAAATACACCTCGTTTAACCCCCACTACACCTCTGAGCTGCGGGCATCCTCACCACCACCGTATGGGGGGGGGGAAACTGAGGTGCAGGAAGACCCCACACGCAGAGGAGAGGAGAACGCAGCCGACCCAAGCCTCCAGCGATTACTGCAGGACCACCCCTGACCAGAGCAAGACCCAGACCTTCCGGTGAGTCATCTGCTCCCGGGCTTCAGACCCCAGTCATGAAACCCGGGGCAGCACCAGCTGGTCTCAAGGAGAAGAAGGAGACAAGGTGAAAGCGAAAAAAGAAAACGGCTCCGGAAGCTTAGAGCACCTTAGAAGAGGAGCCAGCGGTCCCAGTGGCCCCCTGCAGTCATGAAGGGGCTTCCACTCGGACTGGGACCAGGGCCAGAAACTGGGCCAAGCGACCCAGCCTGAGGTGAGGCTCTCAGGCAGGTACCTGGCCCCTGGCGGCCCCCAGGCCAGCCCAGCCCCAGTTGAGGGGCCCAGCAGCGGCTGGGGCTGGGAACCCTGAGGTGCAAAGCCCTCTGCTCTGGAGCAAACACCAAGGCAGCCCCGCAGACAGTCTAAGGGACAAAGGAAGACGGGGCACCCACCACAGACCAGCTACGACAGGCTCAGGAACCCTCCCCGAGGAGGGTAAGCACACGATGGGCTCCCGTGCCAGCCCGCAGCTGCTTGACATTCCCCAGGGCGCCCACAATGTGCTTCTATTTATGGCCAGCGTGGCAGTGGGAAGACAAGGGCGGCCCTGAGTCCACCGGCCAGCCACAAACGGCTGTGCTGCACACCGTCTGACACCCAGAGCGTATCCGTGCCGTCATCCGTGGCTGCACACCGACAGCCCAGGGACAGGAGGGGGAGGACGGAGCGGCCATGGGGCAAGGGTGCAGGCCTGTGGGCAGACGCCGCCAGGTGCGTTAGGGGAGGACCCAGAGGGCAGAGTTAGCAGGAGCAAAGGGACATGGGGCCAAGCCCAGGCTAGAGGGCGGCAGGGCCGGGTGGCCCAGGGGCATCATGGAAAGGCCTCACACAGTAGCCACCCCCCCGGCCCCCCGGTCCTAGCAAAGCACAGGGTGCCGGAATCCTCCCTTAGAAAGCCTACCAACCCGTCCAGCAGTGGGAGACACTGCCTGCCGTGGGGAAGAACGCAGGCAGCGGGCTCCCTCAGCCGCTCGAGAGCCCGGGGCCCAGGAAGCACTCCCACCTGGGCTTCGATGAGAGCACGGCCCCTCCACCCCACACCCTTGGGAGTCAGGAGAGCACAGGGCCCCGTGGGAGCCTAGGTCGGCTTCAGAACGAAGGAGCCCAGGTGAGGGGTGCCGGCTCCTCGGGAAGGAGGACGGGACCTCAGCCCCCGTGCAGCGTCCCCTCCACGCAGAATCACCCCCACTGCTGCCTCCAGACACAGCTCCTCCTCCTCTCATCCTGGGGGAGGCGGGCCGGACGCAGAGGGTGCAGGCACCCCTGCCCCCACCAGCCAGATGGAGAGCTGGACGCTGCGCCTGCTCTCAGCAGCTCCAGACGCTCCCACTGGACACGCGAGGAAATGAGGCTGGCGCAGGCTGTGCCGTGTCCATAGAGACTCTGCACCCAGGCCCCCAGGTCCCGCAGCAGGGAGCCTTCCAGCCCACCGCCCGACCAGTGCCCAGCCCCTTCCTTGATCTGGGGGTGTCAAATGTCCACCTAAAATCGCCACCACCGCTCCGCTTCCAGCCAGAGGTGGCCCTAGGACCCCGTTCTGCCGAGGAGGCCCCTAGGGAGGCTGCCCCTCCCACATAAAACAACAAAACCTCACTAGGAAAGGCTTTGGGCCCTTCCTTCTTCCCAACTGGAAAACTGCCGTGATGCCTGGAGGCGCAGTAGCCACCCTGCAGCCCTGAGGAGGTCGCCGGATCAAGAGGGAAGGAGGACAGGGACCCTGCTCCGAGCCACAGTGCCTGCCAGGCCTTCTGCCCAACGACTTGTCCTTGAAATAAACACACCCCCACAGTTGAAGCCACCGCACCCGGGCTTCTGTTACAGCCAAACTTGTCCCGATGGGCGCACATGCCGTGCTGACCCAGACACTCACACAAGACGGGGACCTGGCTTGGCCACTGAGCAGACATGGGGGGTAGTGAAGACCTGAGCCTCTCCCCTGTCCCACTGCTGGGTTTGTCAGCCAAATAACCTCTTTCCCATTCTTGACCCTGCCAGTAGCCAGCAATGGCATCTACCCGCGAGGCAAACACGGTCTGCTAATTGACAAATCTGAAACAGGAAGGAGCAGGCAGAATGGTAGCTCCCCAAAGACTATGTGAAAAAACCACAACAGACTGAAGATAACCCATGGCCTTCCCCTCTTCCCAGCCTGCTGGCATCCTGGAGCAGGCACAGAAGCAGGCAGGTGCCGGCCCAGCTCCTCCCCAGGGGCAGAAAAGGGAAACAGGCTGCTGCCAGGACGGGCCAGGTGGAGGGCCGGCCCCTCAGGACCCACAGGCCAGGCGGACGGACGGACGGCCCCTCAGGACCCACGGGCACGAAGTGCACGCAGGGGTGCCGGGTCTCCCCTGCTGTCAGGCTCGCCCAGGCCGCAAGAGACCCACTCAAAACAGGAAGGCCCCAGACTCTCAGCCAGGCCCTGGGCCTCACGAGGGACGAAGCGGGAGGCCAGCAAGTTGCCACCTCAGCCCCGGTGCCCGTCAGACGGCCCAGGTCAGCCTCCGCGGCTGCGTTTCCCCAAGGGAGGCTGCGTCCCGGGCCCTGGGGGCCCATCAGGCACGCGGGTGCCCAGGAGCCTGGCTGAGGCCAGCAGCCGAGTCCCTGGAGAGGCCTAGGAGGGAAGGTTGCCCTCAGCGCCCTGGATCCAGCCCACCATTGGCTCGGTGCTCATCCCCGGCGCTAACGGACGTGCCCGGTGATGTGTGCCCTGCTACTAAGAAGCAGTGGCACCAGGAAGGCACCGCGTCGGCCATCTGCCCCACGAGGTCAGCACTAAGGAGGGTCTCCAGCCTCTGGCGTTACCAGCAGAGGCCCCTCAGACCCGGTAGATGGCAGGGCTGTGAAGCCCCTGGAGCCCCAGCCTCTCACACAAAGGCACCAAAGGCACCTTGCTGGGCACCCAGAGCGTCGGCCCTACTTCAGAGGGAAGGGCCACCCGCTGTCCACTCGCCACAGGTGCCCCCTCCTCCCTGCTCGTGCCCCGCCCGCCACCTCGCCTTCCAGGTGGTGAAAATGCGCACAACAGCTGAGGGAAAACAGGACTTTTCCACCTAAGGACGCACCACGGTGCCCTTGTGGGCTGGACAGCCAGACAGGAAACAAGAGCCCAACGAGCTTCCCGGGTGATGCCGCTGGCCCGCCCTCAGCTCTGCGGGGCCCACGGGGCTCCCCGCGACGGGGAGGCGCCTAGACGGGCAGCAGCCTCCGCGCTCGGGCCGGACAGTGAGTCCAACGTGCCTGGACGGGGTTTCCTTCCGCTCCCGCCACGTGCCTCCAACCTCACACGGCCAGGCCCCAGGGTCTGGCTGCACACAAGCCAGGTCCCTGCGGGGGTCGGGGGTGCACCTGGCCATCCCTGCCCTGCTCCGGCCACAGTCTACCCTCGCCCGCCCCCCAGCGCCGAGCCCTGCTCGCCCGGCTCCTCCAGGCCTGGCTCCAGCACAGAGCGGGCTCTCTTTCCTTGCCCTCCTCAGCGAGGGGCTCCCGCTTCCCTTTGAGGCCGAGAAGTCTGACCAAGGCGTCCATCTGGGCAGGAGCTGCATCAGGCCCGGTCACCTGGAGCTCGTGTCACACAGCACAGCCCCTGCCCTCTAGGACCACGGGAGCCGCGTCACCCGTGGGACACAACACATCTCGCAGGGCACAGCAGCAAAAAGGGCCGAGAACTAGGGGGGCCCCGGGCTCCCAACGCCGGTCCAGGAGCCGGCTCTGGGCCTGCTGCACCAGCACCACGGAGGCTGTTAGCAATGTGGATTCCGGCGTCAAATCCACTGTTTCCAGCCCAAGATCCAAGTACGTATATTTTTACTGAGTCTCCAGGTGGTCCTGGCGCACAGCATTGGGCAGCCGGGCCAAAGGCGCAGAGAGGAGAGGGTGCGGGTGGGCGTCTCCCAAGGCCAGGCTGAGCCGGGGGCCCTCGTTCCGCGCCCCGCCCGCCACGCCCACACCACCTGTGCGGAAGGCCCGAGGCATCTGCCCCCAAATAAATGGATGTACGGAGGCAGGAACTGCGCAGATTTGTCCTAAGGTCAGTTCCGTGGACTCCGTGTCCTGGTCCCCGGGTGGAGGTGAAGCAGAGAAGAATAAATTATAACTTTTCCAGCAACTCACAGAGTGCCCGGGGATCGGGGGAGCGCAGTGACGGGCCCCCACTCATGCCAGGCTCCCTCCTCGGTCCCCGCGACCCCTGCAGCGTCATGACACAGGCCTGATGCGCCGAGGCCTAGCCGTGGACTTGGCGCCAGCTCTTATACCGCGTCTGGGTTCATGCCCTCCCTCCACCCCCAGTTTGTATAAAGTATATGAGAAATAAAACCAAAGGTTTTTTTTGGTGTGTAACCAGCTTAAAATATGGTTGAACCAGTTTTCACACGAGCCTACCTATAGTTTTTCTTTCTCTAAAAATTGTCATATCCTTTAACCACAGGCCGAGTGATTCTAACTTTGACCTGAACAAGGAAAGTAGGAACCCAGGAGGCCTCACGCTACCCCTTCTAACTGACTGCTCCAATTCCCTAAAAGAATGAAGTGCACCGCCACCCCCACCCCCCGCCACCCCCCCACCAGCTCCGCCACCGCCCTCTGAGCAGACGTGACTGTGGGAGGGGCGGCGGTGGCCAGGGGCAGGGCGGGGCGGCCCTTACACCAGGCCTGTGGAGGCCCCGCCTGCCTGCGGAGGGACGGCCCTGAACACCAGGAGCCCCCCGGGCCTGGGCAGATTCCTTTCGGTTTGACCTCAGCAGCAGCCTTTCTTTCTACTTCTCCCCTCCTGCACCTCTGCGCGTCTTGTTCCTTAGATGATCAACTCCCGAAGGGGAGGCACTGAGGCACTGTGCTGGGATCACGTGGTCCTCTGTGCGGCCACTCACGAGAACACTGAACCCCCCTAAGCACAGAGCCTCTCGGGGACAGCAGCTGCGTCAATAAACTAACCCAATGCCTGACATACGACAGGCGCCCGGAGAACATGTACATAACGTCATAAAAGAATCGCTCACTGGAAAAGAAAAGAGATGGAAGGTTTTACTTTCTGTCAGGTGTACTGGAGTTTCACACTCCTAATAATACGCGTCAGGAATCCAACAGGCAGGGTCGTAAATCTCACTCTCCCTAAAGGAAGGCTCTGCCAGGCCTTCGCTGCTCCATCCCCTGGGTTTGTAAAGCTCGCACCAGAAGACTGAGACCAAGAAACCGCTCTGTTCTTTCATATTCCTCTCTGGAACGTGGGATCTGGGCTCCAAACTTCGTCCCCGATTCAGAGGGAAGCACACGTCACACAGGCCCCGCTGACGCCCAGGCCTCCACCCCAACTACACCTGAGGCTCCGCAGCCCTCGTGTTACCGAGCAGGACCCTACGGGGCTTTCCCAGGGCAGGCCCTTCCCTTGCTCTGCTCTAGTTCCTCTCAGAAGCACCCAGAAAACAGTATCTATTGCACAGTCCTGAGTTGTTTTACAGATGTGAAAATCCCCACCAAATGGAACATGGTAACTACTTGATGACGAGCAGCCCCAGGCCTCCTGGGGCCTGAGGACTGATGATACTAGATTAGATGACATTAGACCCCACCTGCTACCCCACCATCAGCCAGTGTTCCATCAGAGAACTGCGCACCCGCTGATCACACACCCTGTGACTCCCCTCCCTCACCTGGCCTTGAAAAATACTTTGCTGAAACCCTTCGGAGAGTTCAGGAGATTGGGGGTTGAGCCATCTGTCTACTTGCAAGAAACCTTTCTCTGCTCCAAGCTCCGATGTTTGTTTGGCCTCACTGTGCTCGGGCACAGGAACTTGGGGTCAGACACACCCAAGTGCAGGAACACGCATCAACACCCGGCAGCTCACCGCAGCGCCGCTGGGCAGGCAATGGGAACACTTCGGTCCTCAGAAGTAGGTTATAAAAATTATTACCTTTCCTTGTTATTAGTTTTATGAACTTTTCCCAGTAATGAGCTCAATTATTCCCTCGTGCAGAAGAGGACTGGAAAGTCCATACTGTAAACGTCAGAGCAAAGAGCGTGCTAAATGTTAGCGCGCTCAGCACCCTCTAGACGAGGCTGCAGGTGCAGGGTCGGGGCAGGAGCCCGGGGCCCAGGCTGGATCCAGGCTCAGCACTCCCCCCAGCAGGCTCCCTCGTCCCGCCTGGTGGGCACTCGGGGGAGGAGGGAAAAGCCTCTGCTCCCCTCAGGTTCTTCTTCTCCCCGTCTTTCTGCTCTTACTTTAAACCCTCCAAAGCACAGTTCTGAGGCTACCTCCACTAAAGAAGCTGCGACCACACCGACCAAGTGAAGGTGACGGCGGCGGCCTCGCTCACCTCTGCCCAGGCAACGCGCAGAGCAGGCCCGATTGGCCTCACCTCGCCTTCCACACCAGCCACGTGTCTGTCTGTGTGTGTTCAGCCCACGCCCAGGGCACGTGGAGGTGCGGGGCGCGGTCCTCCCGATCAGCGGCCTCCCACTCAACCAGCACTGCAGGTCCTGGGCCAGGGCGCGACTGGCTGCCTGGGCCACGTGCCCAGACCCTGCCTGGACCAGAGCAGGGAAAGAGGCCGCTGCAATCCCACCCAGGGACACACGACAGGAAGCAGGGGAGTTCCTAAAATAGAATGGCAGCGCCAACTGCAAGAGCAAGTGGGCACTGATCAAAAGCAGGGCTCCAACCAGGAGTCATGGACACCTGCAATGTGAAGGCAGCCACGGGCCCCGCGGGTCCTCAGAGCTCTGGCAGAGGGCACTGTCCCCCCAGACGTCCAGGCGAATCCCGGCAGGATGTGTCTTCTTCCCTCTAAAGATACCCTTCCTGCCAAGAAACCCACACCTGGACCAGAGGCAGGAGGGAGGGAGGCTGTGAATCCCTTTCGCTGTGGTGACCACATTCCAGGTGACAGTCCACCCCTGCAGGCTGCCGTGCCTACTGGGTAACTGTCCCAGGTGCCAACGCTTTTGCTCCATCCACACCGATTAACCCTGCACGTCCCCGGCCAGGGTCCTTCCCACCAGGTTGTCGGGCTGCCTGCCTGTCCTCCCCAGGGGTCTCCCTGCGTCACGATTCTCCATCAGACGGCCACAGGTCAGAGCACAGCACCCATCCCTACAGCTCCTGGGGCTCCGTCTCAGTTTCGGCGTCGCTGGTCAGGCCCCTGGTCCACGGCCTCCTGCAGTGCGTGCACGCGGCTCGCTCATCCTCACCACGTCCAGTGCCGCCTCCCGCCCGCCCGGCTCAGCCCAGCTGCTCCCTCGGCCGACACCATGGCCTCTGCATCCCAGGCACATTCTCTTTGCCTCTGTCTCACATTCACTGTAACAGTTTGGCTGTTTTCAGTTTCGGTTCAAGTCTGTCTTCCCACTAGACTGGAAGCTTCCCAGGGGCGAGGATCCCACATGGTTGCTATTTCCCGAGGGCCCAGTTCAACCTGCGTGTCTCACATGCTTGCTGCATGATCTGCCCATCTGGATAGAGGCCCTCCCTCCCGGGAGGGGGCGTCCAAGCGGTGCCCTCACACCACCCAGCTTCCTTCTGTGGAGCTCGGTGAGTTCCTGATGTCCCGGCCGTGGCCTCTGGAGCACGTGGTGTCAGACGCTGCTACAGCTGTTCCCCACCCCATTCCTGACACGACATCACGGTTTATAACAAGAAAGACGTATTTGGTCTTTGCCCACTGTTCCTGGCACGGAGCTCCTAAAACCCTTGGAATTTCCTCTGCTGAGAGGGATGAAGGTGTCGTTCCTTATGTTAATGAGCTGACTCTGGGAAACCACCCAAGGATGGGGCTGGATGCCAGTGGAGCCACCGTGTGATCAGAGGCCTGGAACATGGGTCCCAGCCCCTGACCTGCCGGGAGGGCAGGGGGGCTGGAGGCGGAATCAGTCACCAGTGGCCGTGATGTAGTCAATCATGGCCGCGTAAGTAACCCTCCATAGAAACCCCGAAGGAGCGGGTTCAGAGAGCGCCCAGGCTGGGAAGGCGTGGAGGCTGGGGAGGGGGGGGTGCGGGGAGGGGCGTGGAAGCTCGGGGCCCTTCCCCACACCCTCCCCGGAGGGTCTCTTCCATCTGGCTGCTCCTGAGCCACGCCTCTTATCAGAAGCCTAGATCTAGTAAGTCAAGTGTTCCTCTGAGTTCTCTGAGCTGCTCCAGCAAGTTAATCCAACCTGAGGAGGGGGCCGTGGGAACCTCTCATCTACAGCCGGTGGGTCAGAAGCACACGTGACAACCTGGCTTCAACTGGCATCTGAAGTTGGGAGAGAGGTCGGGGGGGCGGGGAGGGGACAGCCCGGTGGGACCAAGCCCTTAACCTGGGGATCTGATGCCACCGCGGGTAGACAGTGTCACAACTGAGCTGAACTGTAGGACACGCGGCTGGTGTGGAGAATTCCTTGGACGTGTGGGAACACCCCACACTCCACCACTGAGGGAATTAATACTTCCTGACAGTCCTAGCTCTCTCCGGACGCCCACCCCCACCTCCCCGCAAACGTGATTAGAAAAGAGCCCCAGCTCCAGCCAGCGGAGCACTCCCGGTTCCCTGTGCCGAGGGCTGGCCCAGCCACAGGCCCTGGTGCCATCCAGGCAGAGGGATGTCAGAGGACCTGTGCTGGGGCTTCCGGAACATCCTCCTCCTGCTGCTGACTGTGACTGGGTCCGCAGGAGAGGGTACCCGGGCCGTGATGACGTGGTGGCCCCTGGGGCACTGTGACCTCTCTTGCTGTGACACGCAGCCTGCACCCACAGCAGAAAGACCCTGATGGTACCTCCCATCGGTTAAATGTACCCAGAATGGCAACAGCCAACGCGGTGTGCTTCCGCGATCTGCCAGCACTGCTGGGCCCGGACTCACCAACTCCTCTCGAGCCGCGCACAAGCCCGAGTGTGACCACCAGGACAGTCTGAGACGCTCCCTGGGGCCGGAGGATGCGCCCCAGCCAGTGGGCAGACAGCTCGGCTCCGCACCCAGGGTGACTTCTCCTTCTGTTTCTGGCTTGTTGCAAGGCCCCAAGCCCACAGTACTCTCCCTCTGCACCCTCCTGGAACACATGTCCTCACAGCACTTACACCTGTGAGGTTCCGGGACCCAGCACCCAATGATCCAGCTCTCACTGTGCAGACCTGAGGCCACAGGCCACAAAGCAAATCAATGACAGAGCCGGGGCTATAAGAACCCCCCCCCCACTCCTGGTCCCTAGAAAGACACCCTTTCCACAGAGGAGAAGCTGGGACTTCGGACCCATCAGGTTCCAGGGCCAACCTCTGCTTCCCAGAACCACTGAGCCAGGAGGCCAGCCAGGGACCCACACTCACCAGCTGGGCGGACCGATGCGTCTCCGGGTCCATGCCGCCCTCCCCCTGCCGCAGGGACGTGCTCCGGGGCTTGGCAGCCGCCTCTGTGTCCCTCGTCACCACCTGGAGCAGCTCGTCCTGGACCACGGCCTGCCCCCTGTCACACCTGGGCCAGGGAGAGACAGGAGACGCGGATGCAGACGCAGCTCGCTTCATCTGCCAGGGGCCAGGGACGTGAAGGCTGGTGGAGCGCTGCGGTGCCAGAGAGGGTCAGGCACCAGTGACAGTCCCCTGGGAGTGGCGTGTGCAGGGACAGTGTGACACTTTCTCAGCCAGAACACTACAGATTGGGAGCAGAAGGCCTGACAACCAGGTGAGGAATCAGACAGCCAAACGCCAAATGAGAGATCCTCGGGGCACGGGATCAACCCTCACTCGAGCCGCTCCTTTAGAGGGGCGGGGCGAGGGGGGAGCCCACCTCCCCCACCTGCGGGCAGGAAGGTTCAGAAGCAGCAGCCTTGCTTTTGAACATTCAACTCTCCATCCTGAACGCGTCCCTATCCTTGGACCTGTTTCCTAATAAAATCTTCCTAGAGAGAGAAAAAAGTTACTGGCCCTGAGATGTTCTCAGGAGTGTTATTTATTAGGGTGTAGAAAACGCACACAGTGAAGAGGCCGCAGCAGGTCGGCCTGGGGGCACGTGACAGACGCGAAGCCCTCAGCACCACACTGCCCACCGTGCCATGCGCGGCTTTAAAACTGAGCACCCACATACGGCGCCTTCAGCAATAAAAACGCTTACGACGAGGTGCAACAAATGGAAGATAATTAGAAGACTGGTAAAAACAGCAAGATACAAAATTTTACATGACTTTGAAAAAATAACCCTAAACTAGAGGAAAGAAGACATCTGAAAGAAATAGTCCAAAATACTAACAAGGGATGATGAATCTATGGGCGGTTTTTTCCTTTCATATATATTATCCTAAGTCTTCCATTAGCATGTGTTACTTCAACATTTTTAAAATGTTTAAAAGCATTTTTTTAAAAAGGTTCTGGTTATTTATTTTTGGGAGGCCTCTTGGGATTAAGGACTGGAAATTCTCAGAAGGTGGGGTCTTGACCCCTGACCACGGAACAGCCATGGCTGGGCTGACCTGCAGAGGGAGCCGTCCAGCCGTGGTTGACCGGGGGCCCCTAAGCTAACTCTGAGTCCCTGTTACAGAGGCCACGGCCTGGAGGCTGCAGACGAGGTCTCTCAGTACCAGCCGACAGCTCAATGAGTCAGCGCTGTGACAACTCCACACCGGGCCCCGCGGACCACACCCCAGGGAGAGGGGCCCTCAGCTCCGCCTTCCCCAAGGCCTGGAGTCTCACGGTTTACTCTGGGGACCTCTGGGCCCGGCCACTGGCCTACCAGCCCCCAGGCAGGGAAGCTTTTGGGCTGTGGCCTGTGCTGGGAGAGGCCACCCACACCCTGGAGCCAGTCCATGGAGGCAGCTCCTGCAAACACAGCGGCACGCACCAGGCTAGCAATGCGGCCACTCGCCATTTAGTCCTGGCCCTCCCACACCCGGGAATGTCTTCATCTGAACACTGGGACTAGTGCCACCTAAATCACAGGCTTGGCATCCCACCTAAATAAGATGGCATTTGTGACGCAAACACTCCGGCCTTTAGGAGGAGAAGGTATCCAGTGAGGAAGGTGCATTGGGCCGGGGCGCAGGGCCGGGGTGAATGGGCCCTCGGCTTACCTCTTGAGGAGATCCACCTCCGCCCCCGAGGGCCGCCGGCCACCGCCACTCTCCGGCCTGCGCGATTTAGACTCTGCAAAGGGGGAGAAGAGAAGGTCAGTCCATCAGCAGCAACCCACGGACGGACAGAGGCACAGTGTCACCCAGGAAAGGGCCCAGGACGTCACCCCATGGACGGATGTGCCCCAGGCAGACACAGAACACAGCCTTACTCTGTGGTTAGGAGAGGGGTGACCCGAAGGCCCCTCTGCCCGTCTCCTGCATAGGACGGCTTGGTCGCTGGGTCAGCATGGACACCTGAGTGCGGTGATCCAAATCCCCCTTCCTCCCTCTGCGGCCACTGGGAATCCAGGTCACCTTCCCCAGAGGCCAGACCGGCTGAGGGAAGCTCTGCTCTGTCCGAGCTGAGAGCACAGCCCCGGGGTGTCGGCTGGCTTGGCAGGGCGGGGGCCATGGGGGGAGACTCCTCGTGCCTGGTTTCTCTCAGATCCCTTTCTGTAGGGTTCCGATCCTGAATGTGGCCAATGCCCCACTTAAGGACATCTATGTCACCTTTCACCTGCTTCACCTCTAGTGTCACTGGGCCCTTCAAGCTGTCGCAGGAGGTCTACCTTCCCATGACCGAGAACGTGGGGATCTCCGAGCAAACCCAATTCACTCTCCTCTCCCACCGCGCAGTGACACTGAGGTTCTGTTCCTCCCCACTGCCCCAGGCTTCAGCGTCCCCACTCCGCTGAGGCCTTGGTCACATGCCCTCCACCCCATCGCAGGCCTCCACGCTCAGCCTCTCGGGCCGCACGAGACCCGGCCGGGGAACAAGGCTTTGGGAGGCAGACGGGAGGGGGTGCTTCTCCCAAGACCTTTTCAGCTACTGACCTCGGAGGCTGGGGGGCTCAGCCCCTCCGGAAGGGCCCTCGCCGGGCGCAGCACCCCGGGACTCACCCAGGCCCACGCCTCTCCCAGAAGGCCAGGCAGGCGCGCTGGGCCGGGGAGGGCAGCCCTCGGGGCCGCACCAGGTCCTCGGCCGGGAACGTGCAGGAGGCACCGCTGCCTGGTGTGGATGTGATATGAACGCTCCCTGGGCTTAGGGCCTGACTTACAACAACTCTAGTGACGTAAGGTCTATCACGTTTATTTCTGCTTTCTATACAGTTTTCCTTTTTCACGACTACAAAAGTAACGCGTGCACCCACCGCAGAGCCTGTGGCCGGACCCCCGCGCCCACGCTCCGCGGCAGCCTGCAGGTTCAAGTGTGTCAACCCTCCATGGAGCTGGCTATCGTCACCTCTCTGACCGTTTGTACACATTCTCCATGCAGCCATCAGAGGGCTTCAAGGACTCTTTACATATGAACACTGCTCCCTCCCTGTCAGTTCTACTTCCCTAGTTTGTCACTCTTTGTTCATTCATTTCTTCTAAACTGTCTCCAATCGTTCAGTCACAGCCCCACTCCTCCTCTTCATTTAAGGTCTCTTTGCCTGACACGGGGTTAAGAGGCTGCCTGCCGCTCTAGCTGTATGACTGCACCTCTCCCAGTTCAACTTGTGACTTCCTCTGACACGCATTTGGCGTATGGTTTGGCACAAGGGTTTAATTTTAACTTCTTTTTCTATCTTGTTCTATCACTAAAGTAAAAGCAGACACTGGATTTTAAATGTAAAAGTATTTTAAAATTCGTCCACTTCAGGGCATTCCGCCCATGCTGACAAATCCAGCCCGCAGAACCTCCAAACTCACTCACCCTCAAACAGCAAAATACTTTGTTAAACCAAAACCGAATGATAGATGAACCACTCTTCTTGCTTTTTAAACTGCTCAAACGTAGCAAGACTGAAACAAATGCTTCTTTTCTCTTCCAAGGCTGAACCTGACGTGGCCTGACATATTTCAGCCATCTTCGCCCTCTGCCTCTCCCCTTCCTACAGCTCACTCACGCACGTGAGGCCTCTTCAACCCTCTCTCCAGCCGGCCGCAGAGACGGTGAGGATGACGCCCCGGAAAAAGACGAGGGCGTCTTCTGTGGGCTTCTGCGGCATGTCGCACTGTCGCGTGACACTGTAAGCCACAGGCTTGCGCACGCGGCTCCTGACGGGAGCTGGGCTGCCCTGGGCCACGTGGCCTGCGTGTGCCAGCGCGCGCCTCATGACCGCATCCCTGGCCGGCACTCAGGACATGCCGGGTGGACAAGGAAGGTGCGGCCTCCTACGCGCTTGCACCCGAACGGGGCCGATGGGCAGAGAAAACAGCTCCAACGTGAGGCCGCAGTCACTCACTGTGGGTCGGGACGGCATCCATGCCCCGCACGGCCAGGCCCCTCCAGCCCGTCAGCGTACAACTCACACCTCAGGTTACAGCAGGGGGACCCAGGTTCTCATCAACGAGCTCTTCTCCTTAATCAACCGCCACGAGGGCTTTTCTTGTCTGTAGTATCTTAATGTTTCTGCGCCATACGCTCTCCACTCAAACTCTAGTGTTCCTTTGTGTTTGTTGACAGGAGTCACTTGGAGAAAAGCACAGGTTTCTTCACCTGTGACGGACACCACAGTGGGGAACAAAAGCGCTTCCAGTCCAGCTCAGGCAGCAGCTCCACAGCGAGCTGGGGAAGGAGCCGGGGGCACGGGGTGGCGACCCTCCTGGAAGCCCCACGAGCACCGTCCCAGGAGCTGGGCCAGGACCCCGGAGCGTGAGGGCAGGTCAGAGCTCTGGGGGCTGGCGCCAAGGTCACCCACTCACTGCTTACGTGCGGAGAAGCTGGAACAGTGGGGAACTTCCGGCCCTGGCCATGGTCACGGAGGCTCTGACTACACGGCGCTGTAATCCTTGAACAGGACGGCACCCGGCTCGGGGGCCACTCTCTCGCGGGAGGCGCTCACGTCATGCACCGCCCGCAGGCTCAGCCGGCAGCTCATCTCCAGGAGGAGCGCCCACTCCGTCCCCGCGCAGAACTGCCACCCCGGCCTACCTTTCTCCCGGCCTTCAGAGGAGACAAGGGCGGCAGCTGCAGGGGTCAGCGGCCCCACTCTGGAAGGCTGGCCGGGATCTTTCATGCGGTTGACCACGTTTTCGGACAGCTGTGGGAAGGATTGAGGGGAACAGTTAAATGACAGACCTTCTGGAAGTGAAGACTCCCCTCTACCCATGCCCCAGATTTCTGAGCAGACTAATTCTGCAAGACCAACCCCAATAACGTAAGGAATTCCACACAGAAACCTCTCGTGCTGGCCTGGCACCCGCCAGGTCAACGCCACGCCCAGCCTGGACTCCACGGGCCACAGTGTGTCCCCCACTGGCTTCCCGGCTGCACCTTCTGCTCCCACACACTCAGGGGACCCCGAGTTCCCCTTCTCTCCTGCCCTGAATCCGTTCGGCTGAGAACCACTGCAGCCCCACCCTGTACAGAGGGTGGATGCCTCCAGCTGTGCAAACCTCACCCTTCCCTGTGGGCGTCCCAGGGTCCCTCTACGGTGGGCTCTTCCAGACAGCACCCAAGTTAAGGACCATTTCTCCCAATCCTTTCCCTGTTACAACAGGCGCACCTCTTAGGAAGTGCCTCACATTCTACCGGTCTCATCTAATGGTCTGTAAATACCCTGAGGGCCGGGGCCACCTCTCCCTCCCGTCTGAGTCCCACCAGGGCCACCGTCACAGCAGAAAATCCAGCACGGCCTGGCTCATTTCACCCTGGCTCCCCCAGTGACGACCGGATGATCAAATCTTTCCCTCATTGTAGAGGAAGTGAAATGGGTACGAGGGTGTCATAAAACACTTGACTGAAATGAAACAGCCAGCGAGGGATGAATCCAGAATAAAAGCCCCTAAGAGTTGACAGCAATAAATATTTATTAAGTGCCCAGTATGTGCAAGGCATCGCAAAGCACAGCGAGGGGAGACGTTAAGATGACTTGAGGACCGAGTCCACCATCTGCAGCTCCACTTCAGGGATCCAGGCGAGGAAAGTGCTCCCACGTGTGCACAGCAGCGCTGGACTCGCACAGGAAAAGGAAACAACATGATAGCAACGACAGGCAGTGGTGAGAGAAATGATGGTGCGCCTCCTATGAAACACCGCGGAATTGTCGAGAAAGGACGGGTAAGACATGTGCCTGCCATGGAAGGATGCCACCGCTGACCCGGGACTCAGAGGACACTTTGTATCTAGACTTTGTAAAACAGATACACAATTATAAAGACGCAGACCTGCGATATATACACGTTGACCTTGGCACACACACATTCCCCATGTACGCATCCACTCGGGGCACACACCAGACGTCCTGGGGCGTGTCCTGCACATGGGACAGGAGCGGCCGGGCCAGGACGTTCACTTTGGGCACTTCTGTGTTTCAGTTTTTTACCATGAACATTTCTTATAGCAAGTAAAGATTACAATAATAATAACTGAGTCCCTCTAGTATTTAAGACAGATACAAATCACATAGCTAATTAATGATTATAGAACAAGAGAAGACCAAGCGCACACAGCAGTGGAAGAGAATTGAGAACCCACAAATAAACCTATACATCTGTGCTCAACTGACTGGCAAGGGTGCCAGGACCATTTAATGGGGAAAGAATAGTCTCTCCAGCAAAGAGTGCTGGGAGAGCTGGACATCCATGTGCAGAAGGATGAAGTTAGACCCCTACTTCACACCATATACAAAATCTGACTCAAAAGGGATCGGAGACCTAAATGCAGGAGTTAAAACAATGAAACTCTTGGAAGAAAACACAGGCGTAAATCTTTTTGACCTTGGCTTTGGCAGTGAATGTATAGATATGCCACCAACAGCATGAGCAATCAAAGAGAAAACATATACTGAACTTCATCAAAATTAGAGTTTTGTTTTTCAAAAGACACAATCAAGTACGCTGAAAAGACAACCCACAGAATCTGCAAATCATATATCTGACAAGGGACATGTATCTAGAATATACAAAGAACTCCCACAACTCAATAATACAAAGAAAAACAACCGAATTTAAAAATGGGCAAAGCATCAGAGAGTCATTTCTCCAAAGAAGATACACAAATGGCCCATAAGCAAATGAAAAGATGCTCAATATCCTTAGTCATGAGAGAAATGCAAATTCAAACCACAATGAGACCACTTCACACCCACTAGAATGTCTATAATCAAGAAGTCAGATAGTGACAACTGCTGGCAAGGACATGGAGAAGCTGGAACCCTACTACACTGCTGGTGGCAAATAAATGGTGCAGCCGCAGTGGGGAACAGTCTGGGAGTTCCTCAAAAGTTCAACACAGAGTCACCATTAGGCCCAGCAATCCCACTCCCGGGTACCCACTCAAGACAAATGCAAATACACGTTCACAGCAAGTTGCACATTCACGTCAGCATTATCTGTGATGCCAAAGGTGGAAACAACCCAATATCCATCAACTGACGGGTAGGTGAATAAAAATAATGGACTATTAGCCATAGAAAGGGATGAACTACTAACACAGGCCACACCATCGTGCTCAGCGAAGGAAGCCAGACACAAAAGGCCGCATACCTGTGTGAAACGTCCAGAAAAGGCAAATCTCTAGAGACAGACACTAGATTGGCTGCCTGGGGGTTGGGGGAGGGGGGAAACGGGGACTAACGGCAAAGGGTGAGAGGTGGATTTCTCCACCTATCAATATTACAGGGGATCTCTATTTCAAAAATATGTGTCTTTAAAATCTGTGAAGCACGTTAGTGGTTAAGCGCTGGGAAAGAATAAAATACAGTCCGGCAGGGCCGGGTGCACATGGGATGGCAGGAAGACCCCTCAGAGGAGATGGCACTAACAGGAGACCACCACCCTAGAGGGAGGAGGCCCCGCCACAATCCCATCTTGAGATCCAAGAAAAAAGGATCTAGTTCCGAGCAGAGGGGAGGATGAGTGCAAAGCCTCTGAGAGGGGCCGAGTCTGGCCTGTCCGAGGGCCTGACAAAGGCATGTGTGAGTGGGAGGCTGGACCAGGTGACCAGGCCGGAGAGGCACACCGAGATCCCAAGCCCAAACGTGACCCAAGGGCGAGGGAAGGCGCTGGCCCAAGTCAGCAGCCAGCTACCCTCCACGGCCACCACTGCGGCCACTCACGCGCCGCCTTCCGAGCACCCGCTGAGCGCAGCCTGCTGCTCTCGCGCTTCCTGGCCCACGGCTCCCCCCGCGCAGGCTGAGCACTGGCATGTTCCAGACGAGCTGGGTCTGTCAGCGGCCCCTGGGGCCCAGACACCTGACCCCGGAGAGGCGCTGCCCTCCTGTGACTCTAAGAAGATTCCTCTGCTTTGCCTGCGGCTGTTGCTGTGGAGATTTTGTTGGCTAGTCCTCCAGTTTTCTGTGAGCTGCAATTAGATCCACAGATTTAAATCCGAGTATCTGGACGAGAAGAGTCCTGGAGGCCCCCCCAGAAAGGTGGCAACCACCGACGCCCACGGGACCAGGCAGGTGACAAAAACAAATGAGGCGGGCCTGGCAGCAAAGCGGGAGTGCCAGGACAACGTGGCGAGGACAGGAGACAGCACAGCCCCGGAGAGGGTGGCTACTTCATAGGTCCAGCCAAGGGGCGCCACCTGGAAATGTGGACCAGACTTTCAATTCTTTCCCCCCAAAAAACTGAAAATTGAATTGATGTAACGCCTCCAAGTTTTAAATGTCGTCGATTAATACCACAAAGTTTCTGGACTGATGGTTTCATCCAAGAAATATGGAGCCAGTAGCTTAAACCTCTGCCCAGCGAGGATCTTGCTGACTTCAGCCCGGTTCCGGGTCACATGCTGGGGCCACAGACCAGGAGACGAGGTCCTGCTCACGGGGCAGAGCTCCCCCCACCCAGGACGGTGACCAGCGAGAGCACAGAGGGAACCCCTGAACTGGTCGCAAGGCCAAGGAGGAATTTAGCCAAGGAAGGGAGAGAGCCCTGCAGACAGAGGAGCACAGCTCGAAACAGCACGGCAGCACGTGTCCTCCCCGAGGGACGGGCGGCGACAGGAGAAGGTGGCACCAGAACACGGAGGGCCTCGGGAGCCAGGCCCAGGAATCTGCATTGAACCTGGAGACAGCGGGAAGCACGTACTGGTGGGAAGTAAGCGGGTCGCACCTCAGCTTTAACCCTGAATGATCACTGACACCACCAGCTGGGGGCACCGTCTCTGAGAGCGAAGCCGCTGGGCCTGGAAGGGAGGGACCTCCACTGGGACTGTCTGGATTTTATCCCCACCGCCTGAGAGCTGCTCAAAAGTAAAATGTACCTTTTAAAAACACATTACCCCGCTAGCGCCAGGAAGTACAGATTTGTGGCAGGCAAGCCTGCTGGGAGAAAGAACAACTTGTCATACGGGCAAGGGGAAGGTGGGGCGGGCCTGGCTGAGATCAAGAGTTCCTGAAGGTAAAAAGGAGAGGATGAAACAGAAGCAGCTGGAAGGGAAGACACAAGAGTTGACATTAGATGCAGAGAAAAAGGGAACGTGGGATCAGCTTCCTGCGTGGGGACCAGCTGGGTGGACCTTCACACGTCAGGAACAGTGAGAGTGGGAGAGGCAGTGGGGGGGATGCAGTGAATCACAGGCGCCCAGGAGACTTGCAGTGGGACATGGCCAGCAGCATGGGGACACCTATGGTCTGGGTGTTTAAAACCCGGAGGTCAACAGCTCACAAATGAGGACAAAAGAGATGACCGGGGTGGAGTGCAGGAGGGCAAGAGGGTGGAACCAGGCAACGCTCTGCAGAGACGGCAGGTGGGATCCTGGAGACCAGGGCTGCTGTGGAAGACATGCAGTGACCTCTCTCCAGGGTGGAACCCACCGGGTCCAAGACCCTTATGTTTATGATCAACTGACGTTCACCAAGGTCCCAAGGTAATTCAAATGGGGAAAGGACAGTCTTTTCAACAAATGTAGTTTGAGAAAATTAAATATTTCAAACAAAAAAGATGTATTTAGAGCAGACTTCAACAAGCTCTAGTGCTTGAGCCAAATCCAACTCAACACTTGATTTTATAAATAAAGTTTTACTGGAACATAGCCACACCCATTCATTTACATATTGTATACGGCTGCTTTCACCCTAAAATGGCAGAGTGATTTGCCAACCCGATTTAGAGCCTTACTTCACATCATACACAAAAATTAACTAAAAATGGATACAGACTTAAGTATAAAAGCCAAAACTCTTAGATGAAAACAAACGAGAAAATTTCTATAACCTTGGGTTAGGCAAAGATTACTGGGATATGATGCCAAAGCCCAATCACTAAAAGAAAAAAAATAAGTTAAACATCATCAAAATTACAAATGTTTGCACTTCAAAGACACCATTAAGAAAATGAAAAGACAAGCCACAGATTGGGAGAAAGTATCTGCAAATCGTGATATGATAAAGGGCTTATAACTCCATAAAAAGGACAAACAACCCCATCAAAAGCTACTAAAAGTGGGCAAAAGACCTGAATACACATTTCACCAAAAAACAAATATTTCTGGGCAGCAAATAAGCACATGAAAAAACATTCAACATGAATAGTTATTAGGGAAACACAAATTCAAACCACAATGAGGTACCACTTCACACTCACTGGAATTGCTGTAGTCAAAAAGATGATAACAAGTGTTGGTGAGGGTATGGAGAAACTGGAACCCTCACATCCTGCTGAGGGGGATGTAGAATGGTACAGCCACTTCAGAAAACAGTTTGGCAGTGCCTCAAAAAGTTAAACCTAGTAAGTCACCAAAGTCATAAACAGAATGACCCATCAATTCTACTCTTACGTTATCTATCCAAGAGAAATGAAAACAAATGACCACAAAAAAACCTTACGTACAAATGTTCACAGCAGCATTATTCATAATAGTCAAGAACTGGAAACAACTCGAATATCCATACAATGAGATGGTATTCGGCAATAAAAAGGAACTCCTAATACATACCACAAAGTCCAGGAGCCAACGCCAAGAACATTGTGCTAAGTGAAGGGAAATGGACATGAAAGATGCACGATGTATTTCCATGAAATGTCCAGAAAAGGCAAACAACACAGAGGCAGAAGGCTTAGTGGTTACTTGGGGCTGGGAGTGGGAGTGGGGAGTGACTGCAAATAGGTACAAGGGAACTTTTTAGGCCTCGTGAATGTTCTAAAATCCCACTGTGCTCAACTCTGTAAATCTGCTTTAAAAAATTTAAAGCAACTCTGTAAATTTGCTTTAAAAAAATCCCTGAAATGGTGAATTTTACATGTAAAATACATTTCAATAAAGCCATTTTTTTAAAAGTCACTATCACCAGATAAAATCTTTCCAAAGCTCCAGCCCTGAATAGAGAACCACAACGTTGCCTCCAGAGGAACGTGTGAACAGCCCTGCATCACCAGTCTAGCCTCATCACCTGGCCAACTTCCTCCACCATCCCAACCACTGTGCGGCTGCCAAGCACACAGCCTATGGAGCCGGAAAGTTTGAGCTTCCTGCTCTACCACCAACTCACTGTGACCGGGGGTTCCTTCACCTCCTTGAACCTGCTTCCTCACCTCTGCATTGGGATGAAATCTCCCAAGGTCAGCCTGGGGACCAGGTGACACAGTGCCCTGAAACCACTCAGCCCAGAGCAGAGAAGCCTTTCCCCGCTGGCCCAGGCCCGTCGTCACCATCACCTCATCCAAACAGCACTGTCTGACCAGCCCACCTGAGCAGGAAGCCCCATCACTCTTCGCATCCCTTTTGTTTTCTTCTTGGCACTTGCAATTCTTTTTTATTCTTCTGCCTCTTCTTTCTTTCTCTTGGTCAGTTCCCCCTCCTTGCATGAGGTTTCCATGAGGCAGGGCCCTGTGCATTGTCCCCTGTAGTCTCTGCCAGGCCAGGACCCAGTTCACAGTGAGCACTTGCTGAGGTGGCGGTGAAGCGGTACCCACACGTCGGGGACACCTGGCCTCTCTGGTGTGGGCACACGGGGAGCTGTCCCTTGTGTCCCTCGACCTCCTCCGAGATCTTCCCTTCAGCAGTGGTCCCGACTTGCCTCCCGTGGCAATGAATGATGGTAAAGGTGGTATAGCCCTGAGGGTGAAACGAGCCTGGGGACACAGCTAGAGCAGCAGCCTCGGGAAGTGACCTGGGAAGGGGAGCGGGAACCGAGTGGATGGAAGAGGCAAAGGCTGGAGAACAGCCAGGGGTCTGCATGTTGACATGCAACCAACTTCAGCTGAGTCACCAAAGATGGCTGTGCAGGGGCAGAGGGGACAGTCACACACAGGATGTTGTGGCTATGTGTGTACCTCCTCTTACTGGAGGATGAGATGAAACACACTGGTTGAGATGAAATCTTTATGTATTTCACACATGCTTGCTCTGAAAAACAGAGGTGAATATAATTGCAGCTTTTTGCATTAATTAAATTTCTTTTACCTTCCTCGGAATTAGGGCTTGAACTCTCTATGTAAACTTAGGCAAATGAGAGTGCAAACTAGCAAGGTCCTGGCATTTCATTTTAAGGAAACTAGAATGCTTTCCAGGACCAGGTCGGGGGGATTAAATACAAGAGGTCTTTAAGAATATTTAACTTTCGGACTTCCCTGGTGGCACAGTGGTTAAGGATCCTTCTGCCAATGCAGGGGTCACGGGTTCGATCCCTGGTCCGGGAACATCCCACATGCCATGGAGCAACTAAGCCCATGCGCCACAACTACTGAGCCTGTGCTCTAGAGCCCACGAGCCACAACTACCGAAGCCAGGGCGCCTAGAGTCCATGCTCTGCATCAAGAGAAGCCACCGCAATGAGAAGTCCATGTACCGCAATGAAGAATAGCCCCGCTCTCCACAACTAGAGAAAGCCTGTACGCAGTAACAAAGACCCAACGCAGCCATAAATAAATAAATTTATTTTTTAAAAATAAAAAAGAATATTTAACTTTCTCTGAAGGAGCAGGCAGATGTTCTTCCTTGGCACACACCTCCTATACTTTCTATTAAATTAACTTCTCGTTTGGTTCAACCAATGATCTTTTCTAGTGATTTTCACTCACCTGCTTAAAGACAAGGTGGACTTCCCAACCCTCAAGTCACTTTGCTAGCAGGAAAAACCTTACACCAAACACTGCACTGCCATCACCTCCTTTCTCTGGTCTCCCTCTCTCAAAACAGGCACACGAGTGGATGGAAAGAAGGATGGAAGGATGGATGGAAGGAAGGAAGGAAGGGGTCTCAGAACATGGGGCGGTGCCCCCAACTCTATGCCTCTAGACAAGTTCTTTATTTTCTCTTATGAGTTTGCCCAAAGCTCCCTCTAGTTTTAACAATCTCTGGTAGAACTAAGCATGGCACCAGCACCCTGTCAGGACAGCTAAAGGCTGTCACAGAATTTTCACACTGCCTTGCATATCACTGGGAGGATGCAGGGTAGGTTGGAGCCGTGAGAAAAGCCTATTTCTTGTACCCAAAAAGATCTGGGTTAAAGTCCCAGAAGTAACACCTTGGGCAAACTCCTTAACCTCTCTAAGCCTGATTCTCCATTTTTAAAGAGAATTTATACTTTGCAGAACTGCTAAGAGAAATAAAACGTGGCTGTCTGATATAAAACCCAAAAGAGATGATGCTCCCCTGTCCACTTAGAAGACGTTCCCACCATTGTAAAGCAATTATACCTTAATAAAGATGTTAAAAAAAAAAGATGACGTTCCCTTAGAAGACCCTGACTGACTGAACTTTCCAACACTCTCCAAAGCAGGTGACAACAGTGGGAGAGCGCCCACACAGAGCTTGGGGCATCTTTCTAAATTCTGATTCGGCTACGGCCTCTCACCTTCCAACGTGAGCGGGGCCGTCTTCTCTCCATTTTGACTTTGCCCCAAGCCAGGTCAAGACTGGATAACACCTAGCAAGTACCAAATATGCTACGTAGGCATGCTAAGAATAGAGGCTCCCACAAAACACTCTGTACTTTTTCTAAACACGTGCACACACATCACCTTATCCAAGGCAGCACCTAGGATTATCACAGCCTGCCCCCGTTTTTCAAAAGATGTGGTGATTGAGACTCAGCAGATGAGTTGTTCACCCCAGGTCACACAGCTAATGAGCAACTATCTAGAAGTCACACCTCCTGATGTCCATTTCTTTTTTTTTTTTTTCTTTTTGGCCACACCACGTGGCATGTGGAACTTCCCCAAGCAGGGATCGAACCCTTGCCCCCTGCAGTGGAAGCAGAGTCTTAACCACTGGACCGCCAGGGAAGTGCCCTGATGTCCTTTTCTGAGCCAGCTCCCTAATTAACTAATTCACCTATGCCCGGCTCTGTGCATTCCACGGACACCTGGTGCCTGCTTCACTGGGATTCGTCCATTTAATCACTCAGCAATGGTTTACAAAGCACCCACTACGTGCAAGGCAGAGGTGCAGGAGCAAGCAGAGCACTCAATGAACAGTCCCTGGAGTCCCGCTGAGCGCAATCCCAGCTCGCCGGCTTGTTACCTAGGTGACCCTGGATAAGTACCTCATGTCTCAGTGCCCCGCCTGTCCTCCATCCATAAAATGGGCGAACAGAATCCGACCTCTCGGAGAGCTGTTGAGAATTAAACGACAGGGCACCCGTCAAGGGTTTAGCACAACCCATGGCCCCCACTAAGCACTCAAGCGTGAGCTGCTTTTATTCTTCCTCTAGAGTCTGGGGATACAGTCTGCAGTCACACAAGAGCCTTGGCCTCAAGCAGCTTACACTGCGGTCGGAAACACACAAAGAAGTAAAGCATCAACAGAAGTTTCAAATGGAGATGAGCGAGCGCTACGACAAAAACCAGTGTGCGACCGCGGGGATGGGCAGGCACTCTGGACTGAATGGTCAGGAAAGGACCCTCACGTGAGACCTGAACTACAAGAACGCAAGAGCGGATATAAGGCAAACTGGGGGCGCGAACACAACCCGTGCGGAGATCGCGAGCCGAGCAGGCCGGCACCTCGAGGGACAAGGAGGTCCTGAGGCCAGCGAAGAGGGAGCGGGGGCTTGGGGGGACTGGCACGGGAGGTGGTCAGTCAGGTCAGCAGCGCGGCTCCGGAACCCAAGGGGGGGCGGCTCGTTGTCCTCGTACACGCTTGGGCGTCCGCGGGCGGCGAGGGCACAGGATCAAACGTCCAAGGCGCACCCGGGCAGGGGTCCAGGTAACGAGGCCCCGACCCCCGGTCTCCGTCCGTCCTCCCACCCTGAGGAGGCCAGGCCTGCGGCGCCTTCCGAACTCGCGGCCCTCTCGCGGCGAGCGCCGGCAGACGCCTCCACGCCCGCCCGCCGGCCGCCCGCTCACCCGGATGCCCTGCAGCACCCGGACCCGCTCCTCCTGGTCCATCCCGAGGGACGCCCTTCGGCCCTCGCGGCTCTCGGTGATGCCCATGGCGGGAGGGGGCTCCGGTGCGCCGGCGTTTACGGGACCGGCGCCACCTGCCAACAAGGCCGCGTCCTATTGGCCGAAGCTCGAGGCTCAGCCAATCGCGGGGCGGGCCGCGCGGCATTGTGGGGGCTGTAGTCTCGCGGTGGCCGCCCACTGGACCAGGAGCACGAGGCGCAGCGCCCAGACGGCGCGTGGCCAGATGGCTGGCCGAGGAGCGTAGCCGCGGTGACCGGGACGCCACCACCGAGGAGGCCGCGCTGGGCGGGCGGAGGCGCTGCAGGTTTGCAGTGAAAAGACGGAGAGCGTGAAGGCACTGAGGAAGACAGCGACGTCGCGGTGCCAGGAGAGAAGCTGGCGGGAGGCGCCCCTCTGTGGGGGAGGCGGTGGAGGAAGAACTTCGTGCAAAGGCCCTGAGGCAGGAGGAGAGCGAGGGCCCAGCGAGGGCCCAGCGCGGGCCCCGAGTGCGGGAGGGTGCAGAGCAGACCCGGAGGCGGGCTGAAGGTCAGAGTGGAGAGGGCTTTGTCGGCGGGGCCAGAGCTTGTTCTAAAGGCCCGGGGAGGACAGTGAACGGCCCTCGGCGTTGAGGAGACACGCACCGTGTATCCGGCGTCGTGTTCACGCCTGTCTCGCGGGCTCACACGTGTGATGGACGCGGTGACTGTGGCTCACAGCCTCGGCCACCTGAACCCAGCCACCTTTTGTTCTCTGAGCTGCTGGCTCGCGTTGATCTGCCACAGTAGGCCCGGAGCTGAGTTTGGGATCTGGAACTGGGGAACCCCCGACTGCTCCATGAAATAGTAAGGGTCATTTGGAGGCTTTTCGAACCTGGAAGGGAAGCGGGGAGGAGCAGAGGGTGGAAGAGAAAGTGAGATGCTCTGAGATGAGAGCAGCTTGGGTGAAGAAGAAGGTGGACATTGGGGGGGGAGGGGGGGACGGCAGGGGGAGTGCTAGAGGATTTTTATCCTCTAGGATAACAAGAACATCTGCCAGATTCCTTCAAAATACTTTGATTTGGAGATCTTCCTCCATCTCTTCCCTATAAATAGAGCCTGAGTATGGGATTCTGGTGCAAATGGTTTACTGGGGGAGTGCCTCAGGAGAAAGCTGAGATGCCGTCAGAGCTGGGCTCTGGAGCACAAATTATGTCCAGAGTTGGCCCGGCTCGAAGGCAAGGGGACTGGTCTTCTGTTCCCCACAGCATTCTGTCATTGGCAGCCCAGTGAAGCGGGCATCTGTGAGCTCTCAGCAGTCCACACCCACAGCAGCCAGGGGATGGCCTCACGAGCTGGACGGGGCAATTTTAGCATCTACTTCATGTTCCTCACGTTTTTCAAGGTCTCCCGAATACCCTGTGACTGTGGAAGGGGTTATAAAAATTGAGGAAAGGGATGGATTTCACTTCTGAGTTGATGAAATAATTAACCACTGGACTAATTCATCAAAACAAGAGTCAGGGCCACAGCTGACTATGAGACTGTGTGTGGTCTCCCCTGCTCCCACCATGTGCAAACTCCTGGGAGAGAATTGGAATCCCACAAGACTGAGAGTGGGGTTACACTGACACCAGCATGGCTAAGCCTCATGACAACCCAGCAAGTCGTGTATCCCTACTTCCCTGAAAAGAAAACCGAAGTGCAAAAGGGTGAAGAGAGTGATGTTATAAATCCAAAGAAGGGTGAGGATTTTAATAAAAGCAGCGGCAGAGGAGAGAAAGGGAAGAGAAGTTCATGGTTTTTGAGCACCTTCGTGGCACCAGGCTCTGATGCAGGCACACATGCTTTGCATGTAGTTAATCCATGACCAACTCATTTAATCCTGGAAACCATCCTGAGAGAGTATTACCCCAGTCTAAGGCCCAGGAAATGGAGACTTTGGGGAGGTAAGGTGTTAGGACAGGCCCCCTATTTGCTGCCCAGTACCCATTCTCTCCTTCCTTATGACAGAACCCAGCTTCCTTAGGTGTAACAATGTGTCTGGTTAGAAAAATTGGTGCCTAAGTTCCCACTGGCCAAACTTGGGACAACTTGAGCATTATAGCAGTTTGACAGTTTGAACCTACAACATATTTAACTTTTTAAAAAATGCAATAGTCCATGCGTTAAAAGAGAGGGGATGTAAAAAAGGGGGGCAGGTCTTCTTTACAAAAGAATGCCAGCAAATCAGTGTGAGATTTAAAAATTGCCATTTCGTGACCCTCAGTGAATTAACTGAATCACGCAGAAATCATCAGTGGATCCTAAAGCTGTTGAGTGACAACTCCCAAGTCTCACCACAGATTTCCGAACAATCATAAAGAGAAAACTATTACATTGATGAGACCTGGAGGTCACTTCCTTAACTAAATGGCTGAACTTAGCATCACAGAGAGTGGGACAACATGAAGTGATGCCCCTCCCCAGGAGATGTAAGGGACACACAGTGTCCCCTTTGGAGTGTTGTGGCCAAGAATGCATGACCTGAATCCAATCGTGAGGAAACAATCAGACGAATCCAGAATGTGAGATCCTACAAGACAGCTGTCCTGGACTCTTCCAGAAAGCTAACGTCGTGAAAAAAAAGTTTCAAAACATGAAGCATAACAATGAGACACAGCCATGAATCTTGATTATATCGTGGATTAAAATGACAGTAACAGCAACAAAGCTATAAAAAGGTACTTGGAACAATTGGGAAAGTTTTATATATGGAATAGTGTCCTAGGTGGCGTTATTGAATTAAAGTTAATTTCTTGTTTTAGGGAGATGCATTTGGAAGTATTGGGGGAGTGTCATAGTGTCTACAACCTGCACTCAGATGGTTCAGGGAAAAAATGTTAACAATAGGTGAATCTAGGTGAAATATGTATATTGGAATCCATTATATCTTCCACTGTTTCTATGGGTTTGAAATTTTTCAGAATAATAATCAGGAAATAAAATTCTGCACTTGGGGAAATAAAAAATACTTCCCTCTCTGGACTCCCTTCTCCTTTGTAGCTGGAGGTGACCGTGTGACCTAGATGTGGTCAGATGGCTCTTGGGCAGTGTGGTACCCAGAGAACAGTGCAGTCAGTGCTAAAGAGAGCAGTGAGATGGGATGCAAGGCTGAGCTCTGCCTCCTGCTAGACCTGTGCCCCTCAGTTTCCTGATATAAGAGTGGTGCTACCATTACATGGAGTGCTTGCCCAGAGCTTGGACTTAGTGAACTCATTCAGCAATAGCTATTATTATTGAGAGTTTTTTTTTTTTTTTTAAGTAACTTGGCAACCAGTATAGGGCGTGGGGGAGGGGGAGTTGTGTGAGCTGGCGTCTCTTAAATTGGATTCTCCAGAAGCAGAGAAGAAGAAATGGGCTGATAGAGTAGAAAAGTCAGAAAAGGAATTTGCTTTGTCCATGTTAAAAGCTAAAAGGAAGCTTTTCCTATAAGATCAAGAAAGAGACAAGGATGTCTGCTTTCACGACTTCTATTCAACACGGCACAAGAAAATGAAATAAAAGATTGGAAAGGAAGAAGTAAAATGATCTCTATTTGTGGAAGACATCATCTTGTATATAAAAATCCTAAGGAATTCACACACGCGTGCACACACACACACTCAACAGAGCTAGTAAGCAAATTCAGCAAGGTTGCAGGGTATAAGAACAGTATACAAAAATCAGTTCTATTTCTATATACTCACAATCCAAAACTGAAATTAAGAAAACAATTCCACTTACAATAGCACCAAAAACAATAGAACACTTAGGAATAGATTTAGCCAAAGAAGTACAAAGCTTGTATCCTGGAAACTAAAAAACATCGTTGTCTAGGAAGGGGGCTGGAAATGGACGGGAAAATAAAACTTGGAATAGTGGCTACATGGTTTATACATTTATCAGTACTCACTAAGCCACGCACCTAACATCTAAGCATTTTACAATATGTATATTATACCTAAGTAGAAGTTGAAAATATTTGAGGAGGTTTAACCTAACGTTTTATTTCTCACTCAGGCAAAATGTGGTTGTGCGGGACATGGCATTCCCGGCCACCAGAGAAGGCTCTCTACCTGCACGTCTGGAACATGTGGCTTCCTCGGCTGACTCAGCAGGACGAGTGAGCCTCAGAGCCTAGAGAACGGAGCCCCAGCTTTCCCTGCCTCGGCAACTGTCACCCCCATTGACATGCACTGGCCATTCAGGCCCACTGCCCCTCCCACCCTCCCACCTTCAAGAGTGGGGAAGTGCCGTCTTCTGTGAGTAGAAGGAGAAAGGAAACATCTAAACACTAGACCATCAGGCACAAGTGGTGAATGAACAGCTCACTGACCCCTTACTGTTTCCTGAGAAGGTCCACGTAAGAAAGATGTACTGATAATAACCGAGAAATTCCAGCCGCTGAAAGATCACATTGAGACAAAATCACAATCCATTCTGTGCACAGGTGTCATGATGACAGCATACACACGTCTAATGCCACACAGTAACCATGTTCCATGGATCTTCTGTCTTACGAAGGTGTTTCCTGGGTGCTACGATTGTGACCCAGCGACGCGGGCGTGTTTGTACCTTTGAAAGCAAGTTGTTGCTGCTCGTCACTTGCCTGACTTTCCCTTTTGCTGTGTGCTGACACACGCTTCCTCTGGGCTAAAGTTTGGAGACCACTGGGGAGGAGTGGAGCCCTGATGAGAAGGGGGCTGGAGTGACGGATACTCTCACGCAGGAGGCTCGGGTGGGGCCATGGTCTGGGAGCCACCCAGAGGAGTCACTGAGGGAGTGGGGCCCGGGTGCTGGGGAGCATCTCCGAGTTTTCTGTGACTCTCCACCTCTGAACCTCAGGCTCTTCATCTGTAGGATGGGGGTGATTCATGCCCTGGTAACCACCCTGTACAGGCCTGGGAAACGAGAGTGGCTGGATGTGGGGCCATCTGTAGCGTTCAGGATGTTTGGGCTCGCGCTGAGGCTTTTGCTGAGCGTACTGTGAGCTGGATGGCTCCTGAGAGGTGGAGGATAGGGGCAGAGCCAGCTCCGTTGAAGGAGAGTGGGGTTTGGAGTGAAGCAAGGAAGGCAGAAACCTGGTTGAAGAGGAAACTTGGGAAAGGCGGTTATGATTCCAACTGGCAGATGGATAGATGTTGTTCAGTAATAGATGGCAGGACCCTCTCTTTCTTTCCATGTAATTCATTTTCACTAAAGTTTGCCTCAGTCAGCAGTGCCTTTAAATTGGATTAGGTAGTTTCGTGCAAAGAGTTTGTGTCTGGCCCCAAGCAGGCTCAACGAACCTCCCCCAAATCCATCCTCGGACCATCAGTAAGAACCCTTTAGAGGACAGTTGGCCAACGGTGGCCCTACGGAAGGAAGTGGCAGGGCCCTGAGTAGGAGGAGAATGGGCTGTGGCGGGGAAAACTCCGGAAAGGCTGGTTGGATCTTGAGGACAGAGGCCTTGAATGCTGGGTATGTCCTTCTACCCTGAGGCATGGCAGTGGAAGACTCTTGACTTGGGGGGCTGTGCTTTGGGAAGCTCTCTGCAACCCCTCAGTGGAGGACCTCTTCGCAGTAGCTGTGGAGATAGATGGCTGATGACAGGGCCCGCCCCTGAAGCACAGCCTGCCCTTCACCACCATCTGAGTTTGAGGGAGACTGCAGGACCCTCCCCACTGCCCCGCCCTGGCAGACACTGGTGGTCCGGGAACCTCCTCTCTCCAGCCTTGTGCTTCCACAGGGAGGGACAGGCATTAGCGTGACACTCGGGTAGAAGTTCCTGCGGGGATTCGGCATGTGACACCGTGGCAGCTCTCTCCTCTCCTCTCTGAGGTCTGCCTGCCTGCTTGGAGCGTGTGCTTCTCCATGTGGGGGACTCAGTGCAGACAGTCCGGGTCCGTGGAGGATGGAGGCTCTTCCCATCTGCCTGCCCAGCAGGTTGGCCGCATCTCCCCTCGCGGTGTCGGTGTGGAGATGCCAGCCTGGGCTCGGAGCATCACACCTGCCCACCTCTGTCCGCCCAGCTGGAGGGAGCAGCTGCGGAAGGGCGCGCTCCCTTTCAGCACAAAGGAATCTCTACCAGAAGCCAGTCTCTCCTGGAGTCATGCTGGTCACCCCAGCCGGGGCCTGCGCTGGCAGAGGGGGCAGGGTGGCCACGGCAGGTTAAACCTGCGCGGATCACTCCCCAGGCCTGACGGAACCAGCCGCCGGCACCGGTAATTAGCCCCCTTACGGTGCTCCCCTCAAGCACCCCTTCCAGCCGCTCACGGGACCGGGCGGCTGCGTGCATAGCGCTCGCTGCGAGCGTGCCCGGTGGGGGGACAGGGCGCACCGGCCGCCGGGAGCCTGCGCCCCAGCGCCTCCCCAGGACGGTCACCCCCTGTCGCGGTTCTCCCGAGGGCAGCTTGCTGCGCGTAGGCGGCCGGGGACCGTGAGCGCTTCTAGCTCAGTGGGAAGAGAGAGACGTTGGCTCAGCAAAGCCGCGTGGGCCACGGACTGTGGCGGCGTAGCCGGAGCGGAGTCCGGTCAGCCTATTGCGGCCTCCTGGCGAATCAGTCTGTCTTTACGCGCCCCACCCCCGCACACGCATGCACACGCAGGTACGCACGCGCAGGTACACACATGCGTGCGCACGTGCCCGCCCACGGCTGTAACCTGAGCTGGGCTTCCCCTCTCCAGCACAGGCTCCGGCCCTGCTCCTGGGCCTGAGGCCCCAGCTCGGGGCCCCGGAGCAGCCTGAGCACCGCCACGGGGGCCTCGAGGGCCAGCAGACCTGGACCTGCCCCTGCGGCCCCGCCCGCCCGTGATGCCGCCTCCCCAGCCAGGCTCACCCCCCACCTCCCACTGCTGTGTCTTCTTCCGTCCTGAAAAGACTCTCGGGATCTTTGCTGCTTGTTTGTTTACCGCTGGTCTCCAGCCAGTACCACCCACAACACGCACAGTTCCCCAAACAGAAGCTTCGGAGCAGAGGGACTGTGTCTGCTCCATTCATCCCTGAATTCCGGGCACCTGGCACAGGGCCTGGGACGGAGTGGCGCTCAAGGCATCGATGACTGAGTCACTGACTGGCTGAATGGGCTCCCCTACTGGCGAGCGAGTTGCTCCAGGTTCAGAGAGGCAAGAAACTGAGTAATTAAGAGTGAAGATGTTCATCTCAGTCCCAGCTCGGCTGCCTGTGTGGCCTCCAAAAAGTTCCTTCACCTCCCTCTGCCTCGGTTTCCTCATCTGTAAAACAGGCATAAGCACAGTACGTACCTGTAGCGCTGATGTGGGATTGCATGAGTTAATACATGTCATGGACCCAGAACAATACCTGGCAAAGAGGAAACAAACGCTCAGTTATCACTAGTTATTGTTGTGCCACGCATCAACCAAAGAAGCCTGCCTGCTGAGGCTCAGACAGGGGACATGGCTTGCCTGAGGTCACACAGCAGGAAGGAGGCAGACATGAGATCTGAACCCTGGTCCAAACGTCTCAACAGCCAGAGCCCTTTCTAGGGTCCCACCTGGCTGTGGCGCCTCCCTTGAAGCGTGGCCTGCCTGGCCCTTGGGTGCGGGGCTTGGGAGCTGGGGTGAAGGCCCGGGAAAGGGGGTTGGGGTGGGGGAGGGCAGGAGGGGCTGCTGGGGAGACCGTCCTGGTACTGGCTCCCTGCCCCACTCTCGATCCCTTCCACCCCCCGCAGCTGCACCCACTCCCCACCATGGGACTCTTACAGAGTTTTATGAATCATTAAAATGTACGCACAGACTTTAAGGAAATAACACTGGGCTGTAATGAGAGCTACAAAGCGACAGGATTCCTCAGAGAGCTCAGTGGTAAACCTGGATGCCTACTTGGCAAGATGGTTTTCCAGCCTTTTGTGTCTATTAGCAGGGGAAGGGAGGGACCGACGGGGGAGTGCCCCGTGGGCTCTGAGCAGCCGCAGGAGGCTCCTTCAGAGCAGCCTGTACCTTTTCTGCATTCAAGGTCCCACACAGAGCAGCGGCCACACCAGAGCGTTGGGGGGGACCGTTACCTCCCTCCCATCATCTCCGTCACCCCTCTCAGCCATGCTAAACAAAATACCCTCTAAGTAGAAGCCTTGTGTTTGCATTGCAAATGGAGCTTCAAAATAGCCTCCCAGGTTTTCACCAGTGTGATAGAGAAGAACATTTTGTTTTAATTTTAGTTGCAATTCTCTATTACTATATCTAAAGCTAAGCATCTTTACATTTGTGCTGGTCCTTGATATTCTTTTATCTGTGAATCACCTCCTCATATACTTGGCCCACCTTGCTTGTTTTGTTCTGTTTTGGTTTGGGTCCTTTCGTTATTGGTTTGCAGGAGCTTTTATATGCTCTAGATGTCACTCCTCTTTTCGAATGCTCTATTTTCTCCCATCTACCACTTGTCTTTTAAATGTAGGTCATTTTTTGACAAACAAGTTTAAACTTTTTTCATTCAACTATCTAATTCATGCTCTTTTTTGGGTTGTAGGTTTTATGTATTAGTAAGGAATTACCTCCTACTGAACTTGTAAACAGTTTTTTAACGTTTACCTTTTAAAACCATTTGCAGTTTATTTTTTATTATGCTATGGGATTATGCTGGATAGAATGTTTTCATATAAATAACCAATTATGTAGATTTTATATATAGCCTTTATCATTTATTGAATATTTTGTTTTGCCACTGAATTTAAAAAGCCAACTTCATGATACGCTATTTTCCATATGTACATAGTACACTGCTAGATTTGTTTCTCTATTCTTTAGCTTTTTTATGGCAACTCACCACTGATTTAACTACTATAACTTTATCAGATATTTGGATATCTGACAAGGAAAGTCCCCTCATTGTTTTTCTCTTTTAACTTTTCTTGACCACCTCTGGAGTTTTCCCTTCTCGGGGAAAGAAATCATCTTGTCATATACCATTAACAGTCTATCTGAGATTTCAACTGGGGCTCCATTGGATTTATAGATTAATTTATGGGAGAGCTGATATAGCTAGCTCTTCTTTTTTTTTTTTTTTTTTGTGGTACGCGGGCTCTCACTGTCGTGGCCTCTCCCGTTGCGGAGCACAGGCTCCGGACGCGCAGGCTCAGCGGCCATGGCTCACTGGCCCAGCCGTTCTGCAGCATGTGGGATCCTCCCGGACCGGGGCACGAACCCGTGTCCCCTGCATCGGGAGGCGGACTCTGAACCGCTGCGCCACCAGGGAAGCCTGCTAACTCTTCTTGAAGGCCATTCAGTAAACTTTGGTAGCTTTCTTTATTTAGTATTTAAACATTTTTAGGAGGTTTCTCTCTAAATATTTTATGGAATTTGCTGCTTTCAAGAATGAGTTCATTTTTCATTTCATTTTATAATTGGTTTTTGCTAGTACGTAACTAAGCTGTTGATTTTTTCTATGCTGATCTTATATGTGGCTGCACTGTTAAACTCTCTTATTGGTTTTGCCAATAGATTCTCTTGAGAATTTTCCAGGTAGATCATCCTGCGGTCTGCAGATAATCTCAATTTTGTTCCTTTTTTCCAGTATTAATGACATTTTCCCTCGTATTATAGTACTGGCTAGAATCTCCAATAAAAAGTTTGAATAGCACAATGATACTAACACTGACTCTTTTTATTTCATTATCAAGTGGTGACGATTACTGTAGAGTTTCAATGCCCTTTATCATATTAAGAAAGAACCTAATTTTCTAGCTGATTTGTTTTTTATCTTGAAAGTGTACATGTTGAATATTTTCAAAAGTGTTTTTGTTCTCTATGAAAATAGTTATGTGATCTTTCTTGTACTCTAGAAAAGCAGTGATTTAAACCGGTAGATTTTTATTCTAAAGTTGAACACATACCTGTATTCTTGGGATGTCTCTTAATATACTGCCAAACTGAATTTGCTAATTTTTAAAAAATAAAAATCAATTTAATTTAAAAAATAATACTATAAAAATGTTCTGTTCATCATAATTTAAAATTAAAAACACGGAACACATTCAGTTAATAAAAACATAACATTTACATATTTTTGAGATTTTTTAATGAAGGGAGAGAAACAAAAAAAGGTTAAAAACGAAAGTGGAAAAAGGACACTTTCACACAAACATCTAGACACAAAGAAACTAAAAATGTGAAACTAAAGAAAAAAGACAAATTCGAGAACAAAGGCCAAGAGACTCACAAACATATTCGGAAGACATACAGCTGGACATATAGATGAAAAATAGATAGATGTATACACAATTATAGAGAGAGATGGGGGCGGGGGGAGAGAGGAGGGAGAGAGGAAAGCAGAGCCGGGAATATGCGCTGAGACTGCAGTAAGGATAGAATGATTCTTAGGCAGAGTGACCTTATGGGCAGCACCCCATCGTCTGTATGGCCCTCAGGTTTCCGTTCTATATGGCATTTTATTTGGGTGTTTTGTGCCCGTGTTTATGAAGAAGACCAGCATATAGCTTTATTTTCCTGAGCTCTTCTCCTTTGTCTCTTCATCTATTGAAACATCTATTTCATTGACCAGCTGCATTGCTTTTGTTTGTATTTTATTAATTTCTACTTTAGCTTTAATCCCATCATTCTACTTTTTTGGATTGTTTAAATGGCTTTTAAATAGTTTCTTTATTTGAAAGTTTAGTTCATTTATTTTCAGTCTTTTTTTGTTTTCTAATAAATGCCTGTAAGTCATACTTTTTCCTTTGAGTATTGCTGTGGCAGAAAAACAGATTCTGTAATATGGTGCATCTGTGATTGTTCAGACATTAAATAGTTCATACATTATATATTTGAATTTTCCCTTTAATTCAAGAGCTATTAAAATGTTTTTGTCAACTTCTAGCTTTATCCTATTTCAATCAGCCTAAGTAATAGCAACTCTTTGAAGTTTGTTAAGATTTCCTTAACGGCCTTGCATAGGCCAGATTTTCAGAATATTCCATTTGTGGTTAAAAGAATATATAATCTCTGCCAGTTGAGCAGAACGGTAATTAGATGAAGCTCATTACTTATTTTATTCAAATCCTCTTTTTACTTATTCATTTCTATGAGTTTTGTCAAAATTGCCCGCTAAGACATTGAGGATCTAGTTTCTTTCTATTTGTAATTCTGACAGGTTTCTGCTCTAAGTATTTTCAAGTTGTGCTTTAAGTGCGGTAAAATGATCATTAGTTACCCTGTGGATTGTTCCCTTTCTTCAGCATGACATACCCCTTTCTTTTATTGTTAAATGCTTTGACCTTGAATTCTATTTCATCTGAATTTAATATGACCATCTTTTTTTGTTTTATTAGCATTTTCTTTCATTTTTCCTGGATTATTTCTTTTAGATATGTTTCACATAATTTGTACTTTTATCCAACCAGTTTTTTTCTTTTCATTAATGAATTTAACCCACACTTATTGTGATGATGGATATTATTAGAATTGTTTGTTCCATCCTTTTTTTATTTTTGTGTGTTATACTTTTTGTTTCTTTCTCCCCTTTCTTACATTTTGTTATACCAACTAAATTTTCTTAAAATTTTTTTCACCCTTTAAAAATACTTAACTAAGGTTATATTTATAAAACACTATCTGTAGTTAAATCACCCCAAGTCAGACAACACGTGCTACTTCCCTCTGCTCCATTTACGTTTCCTAGAATTTTTATTCCATGATCATTTTTTTAATTAAAGTATAAAGACATACTTTACATGCCCACATCTTAAGTGTACAACTTGATGAATTTTTCAAGGTGAACACATCCCTGCAAACAGGACCCAGAGGGGCACAGAACATCGCCAGTTCTCGATAAGCCTTTGTTGAGCCTCCCATCATTGCCGCCACAGGTAAACCACAGCACCACTTCCGTCACCGCCAGTCAGTGTGTGAAGTCTCTCAACCTGTATGTTTGAATCACAGTGTCTGTTCCCTTGTGTATGGCTTCTTCTGCTCCGCCTCACGCCTCTGAGACTCCTCCACACGAGAGCACGTGGCAGTGGTGCTTTCCTCGTCCCTTCTACAGGTGTGTCACAGGTGGTTTCTTCTACGATGGTGAAATCTGTGTTGGTCCCAATGTGTGGGTGTTGCGAACAACGCCGCCGTGAACATTCTAGCACCTGCCTTTTGGAACAGGTACCTATGCATTCCTTTTGGATACACACCCAGGACAGGGCACGACTGTTTAGCATTTGAGGACGCTGTCACTTTTCCAGGTGGTGTATCACGTTGTTATTTAAAGTGTCTTATTTTAAACAGACAACACTCATTTACTCTTAAAAAAATAGCTTTTATTGTTTTATTTGATCACCATTGTACCCTATCGTTTTTATTCTTGCTAGAGCTCACCACCCAGCATTTGTTTGTTTTTAGAGAGTGTCTATGGGCCTTAAATGGTTGGCTTCTTTCATGCCTGGAAATATCTTTATTTTGCCTTCACAATGCATGATAGCCTTGTAATACTGAATAGTTAGGCTTCATATAAAGTTATAGGTTCCAAGTGATTTTCACCCAGAACTTTGAAGATACTGCTCTACCGTCATGCTGATCTCTTGAGGGGCCCATCAGTCTCAGCATTCCTGCATTTCTTCAGTTTGGGGGGGAATTTCCTCTATCACTTCTTGGAAAATCTCTTCCCTTCCAATCTGTCTATTCTTTCTTTCCAGAACTGCTACTTGATGGCTTTTACAATTTCTTACTCTGTCCTCCGTGTCGCTTGACTTTTGTTTCATGCTTTCTATTTCTTTGTACTTTTATGATAATCCCTCACTTAGGTTTCCTAGAATGTGAATATTCCATTTTTCAGGCCATCCACTGAGCTTTTGTTTTTCCTAATTTAGCAATCAAGTTTTTAATATCTTTTCTTTTTACAAAGGCAATATCCTCGTGCATCTCTCTGAAGCCATTAATTATACTTATTCAAAATTCCTGTCCTGCTGTCTCTATAAATTTGATCCCTCACTCTTTTGTAGTGTTACTATTTAGAGGACACGATGGAAAGCCTTTCTCATTACTCATATTCAGTCTCGAATCATCACGCAGATTTGCAAACAGATCTGAGCAGTTAGCGGCACTGGTGCTGAAATGGAGCCCGATCAGAGGGGCTCACGTCAGCCGTGTCTGGTGAGAATAGTGGCCCCTTCGAACCTACAGACGCTTGCCTTCCACCCTCCTTTCTCTCCCCTCCCAGGCACTCCTTCTCACTGCTCCAAAATGGTAGCTCATTTCACCCCTGGTTTACAGGTTGGCTTGGGGCTCATAAGGGAACTTGTTGGTGGGTCCTTGGGAGTCAAAGTTAGGTTGAGGTGTGCCCCCTAGGGGAAGAAAGAGGAGGAGAAAGCTAGGACGTGTGGAAATCCCTCCAAAGTCCAAGGGTTGAGCCAAGAAAATAACATCAGTTGACCCATCTGCAGAAGGATTGGGAAAAACAGGAAAGCCCAGCGTGGGCACAGGTGAACGTGGGAGGCAAGTAAGGACATTGGCCCCAGGTGGCGCCTCTGCGTGCTGCTGAGTGTTCAAGGCTGACCTTTCTCAGCCACCCGGGGACCTGCATGTGGGATGGGTGGGGTTGGCCCAGAGCTTCTCAGTCGGATGGACAGAAACTTGTAACCCCACCCCACTCCTGCAGGACAAGCCCCAAATGCCACTAGTTGGATTCCCAAGTCCTCCCCTTTCTGGATTTCATAAGATTCAGGCTCTGTGTCTCCTGTTTCTCTGAGACTGGGATAAATACAGTATAGTACCAAATTCACAGACTTTGTAAATGGAGAAAGCTCAAGATCTTCCTCCAAGCCCAGCCTTGATATCTTTGCAACTTAGAATTTCAGTCTCATGTGTGTTATAAACAGCTTGTTTGCCAGACCTACGAAATTCACCCACACTCCCTGGTTGGTTGAGTTTTCTTCCCCGAGTCTGTAGATCTCCTTCATCACAACTTGACGAAAGAATGGTGCTTTGAGGCCTGTTTCATAGGTTTTCTATTCTACAGGTTTGCTGCCCACTACTACCATTTGTCAGATTCACAAAGCAGTAGTATGTACGCATTCCTGTTGGCTGAATTTATGTAGACGCTAATTCTTGCAGCTGTTAAAAAAGGAGAACGGCAAAAGCAGGGAGGAGCACACAGACCCCTCCTCTCAGAGGATTCTCGCTCATCACAGTTTAAAGGCAGGAAGCACAAATAACGCTGCAAGATAAGAAAATAAAGAAATAAAACCACCAGGATTCTAACAATCGACAATTACTGTTCTTCCAAATTAGATACTGGAACTTGCAGAAAGCAGCCACATCGCCAAAAACTATTATTCTGCACCTTCAACCAGCAGACGACACCTCTACAGTTGAGGAATAAAGTGAATTCTTTTAGGTGAAATCATTCCTGCAAATGAATAGGAACCAGATCAGAGGCCAACGTGCAGACTCGTTTTATGAGGCCATTACCAGTCCCTGGGAGGAAAAGGGAAAGAGCAATGAGTGACACCCCACCCCACCCCGGCCCCAGGACACAGCCAGCTTTGTCACCTGCCACTCGCGTTCCTGAGACAGCCCTTCCAGGGAAACGGGGTGGCTGCACTTTGATTATTTCACAGCTGGAAAGCAGCGAAGGATGTGGCCTCAGAGCCATGATCAGCTCGTTCACGCCTGTTCTCTGAGCACTGTCTACACCAGCGAGCATCCCTCCAGCTCCCGTGTGCTAAAGGACACAGACGTGTTCAAGGAGAGAGCCAGAGCCTGAGACAGGAGGGGCCGAGACAAGAGGTGATAGTGCAAACCGCACCCCCAGAACCCCCACCCTGCACCCGCGCCAGGGCGGACCTTCTGTTCTCTGCTTTCACTCCTACTTTCCCTGAGTGTCAGCCACGTGCCGGCACACACCCAGCACTGACGACACAGTGGCGACCACATGGCCTGCTCCCCGCCCTTCCGCTCTGGGGGACGGGGTGTGCCAGACAATCAGAAACTCACACAAGTGTAGCATTACAAATTATGGTTTGTGCAAGGGCTCTGAGAACACGTCACAGTCTGGGCTGATGGCAGAGTGTGGTCCAAAACTGTCTGCAAGGGGCACTGCGCCCGGCTCCCAGAGGGCGTGGCATCTCCCTGCCCAGGCCTCTGGGGAGAGGTGCCATGCCATGCGGGCGGCCTACAGCTGTGGGCTGTGGAGGGGATCCCACGCTGCCCCTGGCGGGCATCCTTCTCCTGCCTTTTCGCCCCTCGCTCACTGTCTCCGCCCCTCCCCAGCCCCACCCCTCCCGCCTTCCGTTCTGCATCTCCCTTGGCCACTTAGTAAGATGTGGGCTCCAGCAACTCACGACTTCTCTGGGCCTCAGTTTCCTTGTCTGTGTAATGGGGACAATCCAAGTAGCTCAGAGAATCAGAAGGCTATCGTGCGGTTTCAATGAGTCAATACAGGCCAAGCGGCAGCACACTTTCCGTCCTTCCTTACGTCGCTGCCTGTGCACATGCCTTCTTGCGCAGGGCGGGGCTCTCGGTAGCCGACCAGGACATTCCTTGAGAGCAGAGCACGCCTCTGCTCTTCCGGTTCATCAGGGAGTCCACACCAGGCATTTCCGCTCTATGGAACACCATGCGCTCATACCTGTTTCCTCCGTGAACTCGAGACGGGCTTGACCTGTTTAAGAGGAGAAATCCGGACCCGGAGCGAGGGTTGCTGAACGGGGAGACATCCTGCGGGGGGCAGCCCCCGCGGTCCCGAGGCGCCCAGGTGCGCCGGAGCGGGAGGCGGGGACGCACCTGCGCCCAGGTGCGCGGAGAGGAAGCGCCTCGCGCCGCCTGCTTCCCGAGCGGCCACTGCCACCTGACGGCCGGACGCAGAAGTGACGCCGGGCGGGCCCTCACGCGGGGGCGTCCTTGTGGCGCTGCTCGGCAGGCGGACGCGCCTCGGAACGCGCGGAATCCCGGCAGGAATCCTCCAGCGGTGCCAGGCCCCGGGCCCTGCTGCACGGGCGCTGACAGATGAGCGCGCCTGCGGCAGAGGAATCACCTCCGGGAACCGACCGCGGAGAGCGCAGCCAGTCCGCCCAGCGGCCGGCGAGCCCTGGTCCCGCGCTGCGCTCCAGTCCGCCGCTCGCTCTGGCTGACAGCTGCTCTGCATCTGAGGCCGCACCCTTCCCGGCCCAGTTGTCCAAGAATCCCCCGGGCCGTGCGGGAACGGTACCTTCCGGGCCTGAGGCCGACATCTCCCCGCGGGGACCCGGGGCTGGCGCGGTGGGCAGGCCTCCCCCAGCGGGCTCCGCCCTCCCCGCGGAGTTACCTTCGGGGCCGCGGCCGCCTTTCCCGCTGGGACCTGAGGGAGGCCACGCGCTGTCGGCGAGAGGCTCTGCTTTCAATAACAGCAGAGCGTCCTCCGCCCCTTCCCTGGAGGGCTGGGGGCCGCGGTGCGAATGTGCCACCATCCCCTCCTGACTGTGTTTACTAAGGACTCTGGAGCGTAGGCATTTCCAAGGCAAAGAAACTGTTGACACCTTTTCTAAAAAAAAAAAAAAGCAGTCGGACCTGCCGGCCCGACTTCCGTTTATGTAACTTAAAGAAACTCAGAAGGTTCCGCCTGAACAGGCATTTCCATGACTCAGACCTCCCCCCTACCGTTCCCGGCTGCTTTCTGGAAAGATCAAGGCCAGGAAACGGGCGGGGGTGTGCAGCTCTCCCTTCACTTGAGAGACCCAGCCTGACCCTCTGCTGCCTCCACGCCTGGGAGGGGAGAGTGAATCTCTGCTCCAGCGGGACCTGAATCCCACTCTGGTGGGCCCCTTGGCTCAGGGGATCCGTGCTGGGCTGACCAAAGGCTCCTCCACGTGTGGAAAACACGGAAAGAAGCACAGCAAAGTCTGAACGACTCAGAACACCCGGAGTACCGCCGGAGGAAATGGTCCATTCGCGTCCCGTGCACAGGGGAAAGGAAAAGAGAGCCTACCGAGAAAGAGAGGTCCCCTTCTGCTACCTTCTGAAATCCTTGTTTTCTTTCCCCGTGGGAGACTGTTGGCAAAAGAAGCCCCGGTTTTGTCCCCTCCCTGGGTGCGTGTCCTCAGTGATGGGACTGCAGCCCGTCCTGTCACTAGAAGGGCAGGGTACCTCCCTCTGGCCCTTTGGTCGACAGGAAGTCACAAAAGAGAAGGTGTACTGGTTCCCAGCCAAGGCCTCTGCAGGCCTTGCATGCTTCCTGTCTCTCAGAGACCTCTGGGCCTGCCTGCTGCAGGATGAGTCACCCAGCTGTCTCAGCTGGATCTCCGGATGTGCTACGAAGCTGCATGGAGAGGAGTGAGGCCGCACATTGACTCAGGGCTGACTCACAGCTGACACGGCAGCAAGCCCTGCAGAGCCCAGCTCAGAAGGGCAGAACCCTGCCACCTCAGATCACGAGCAACACTGAGGGTTGTTGATGAAGGATGGTTCCTTACGCAGCAACAGCTAACTGACACACCCACTGCCTTTATTTTTCTGCCCGTCCTGGACCCACACAATGTCACCCAGCTGGGTAGCCACGTCTCTGGGTTATTCCCCCACTCTCTGCCTTCTGGGGCTCGGTGATAGGAAAGCATCCTCCCACTAGGGAAACTTTACAAACTGGGTAAAGTTTGGGTGTCCGCAGAGGCCGGGGTGGTGAGCCCTCTGCACTGAGGGGCAGCAGGGGGCTGCTGCCCAGTCTCCGGTTTTTTCCTGAAGATTTTCCTCCTTCTCTTTGAAACAACTGCTCTGTGAGATGGCGGATTGGCTTCCTGCAACGACTTCCATTCAGTAACCTCCTAGGGTGGACTCACCTTTTCCTCCTGGAGCATTTTTTCAAGGATTAGCTCCTCATTTGGGTGAAGGGGAGCCTCAGATAACTTCTTGAGAAATGCTCTGTGCAGGGTCAACCTCCTGAGTCCTTCTATGTCTGAAAACACCTTTACTTTGCCTTTAAACGTTGGCTTGTTCTAGATGTCTAGGTGCAAAATAAATGTTCCTCACAAATTTAGAGGTGGTGTTCCTTCTCCCCCCAGCACGCAGAGTTACTGGTGAGGCGTCTGATGCCAAATGCATCCCCCCTGCACCCACCTTTTTTGGAAGCTCGTAGGATATTTCCATTATCCTTGATATTCTGAAATTTTGTGCTGCTGTCATGTGGGTCTTTTTGATCCGTTATGCTGGGCACTCAGAGGGCCCTTCTGGCCTGAAGGCTCATGTGCTGGGAAGTTGTCTCCTATTATTACTATTATTTTCCTATTTCTGTCCCTTCTTCTCTGTCTATATTTTTGGAGCTTCTATTGGACAGATATTGTAACCTCATGGATTGATTTTTTTGGTTTCTTCTCTCATATTTTCTGCCTCTTTATTGTGCCATATTGTGGGAAATTTTCTTATACATAGACACGTGTGTATACATAGAAATATATAAGTGCAGATAATAATAATTGTGTAATATTATATTATGTATAATTCATATCATACTTATATATAATATACATAATAATTTATATTATGTACAATATTTTTATATATAAATAAGTTTTGGCAACAATACATCAAATTTCTAAGAGTTCTAGTTTTCTAATTGGTTCTTGTTTTATTTATTCGTATTTTCTTTATTTAACAACTTAACTCACATGCCATGAAAGGCACCCATTTAAAGTAAATTCAAAGGCTTTTAGTATATTCCCAGAGTTATGCATCCATCGCCACAATTTTAGAACACTCTTTTCTCAAAAAATATCCTATAACCCTTAGCCATCACTCCGCACGCCTCCCTATTTTCTCCCCTGCTGCCCAACCCGAGGCAACCACTAATCTAGTTTCTGTGTCAATGTCTTCCTGGCTCTATCATCTGATTTCTTGAATCTGACTTCAGTGAATTAAGGACTTACAAGGGATAAGAGGTGATTAATTAGGCTGTTTCCTGCCCCAGGAGTCAACTATGGAAGAAAAAGGCAAATATATGTCGAAAATTAAAGGATAGAAAATGATATGTTTATAAATACCAACAAAAGAAAGTAGATTTGGCCACAGTAATATCTGGAAAAATAGAATTTAATGACTAAAGAGTTAACAAGGACAAAGAAGGCTATTTTATGATAAAAAATATACTCCATTAAGAAATTATGAGTCATGAATTTTTCTACACCTAACATCATAATCCTGAAATATTTTTATGTGTTAAGATGCTTTTCATTGCAAGTAACAAAAACCACAACTCGAGCTGGCTTACATAATAAAGGGAATTGAAGGGAATTGCAGTGCTGACTCTGGAGAAGGCAGTACCTCAGAGGGAGGGGCCCAAGACCCGAGTCTGCCCCTCCTCTGACATCCGTGTGGCCTTGGGAAGATCCTGTTCTCATCTCCATCCTTAGCTGTCTCACCTGTGAGGTCTCTCCTTTCTGGGGCTGTTGGGAGGAGTAAATAATGAAACTTCACACATGTACTGATTGTGTGCTCACCAGGTGCCAGATGCTGTCTTAAGCACTTTATGTGTCTTGACTCTTGTAAATTCACATCAACCCTTTGAGGTAGGAACTGGTATTAGTTTCATCCCATGACTGTTGTCTCGGACCGCTGACTAGGAAGCAGGGGGGCTGGGATTCTGAGCAAGGCTGTCTGGCTTCAGAGCCTGTGCTTTTTCAGAGCTTAATTAAAATACAGTTTCCTGAAAACAGTGTCATAGTTCTGAAAGGCCCATCAGTGAAGCTTTGATGGATCAACTAGATGTAAGGCCATGAACAGGATACAAAGGAAAACCCAGGAAGCAGGGAAGCAGAAAGAAATGTTATCCTTTCTCTCAATGACCCAGCCTCTGGCCAAGGAGAGGACTGGAGGCTGAGGACGGGAAGGGGACAGGATGGTTAATCGTAAGGAGGCCTGACTGTGAAACTCTTAAATTTTGAAAACTAAGGTTAGAGGCATCCTCAGGGCCAAGTAGATAACAAATTTGGCACAGGGTGTTGAGGACAATAAACGTAAGTTGAAGCTGTGGGCAGCCCTTTCTCCTTCTTACTATCATATTTGTAGCCATAAAGCCAATTCCACAGTAAGGTAGGTGATACTTAGAAAGGAACGTGCAAGGGGCTGTGAGTGAATGGTCAGCAGGAGACCTGGGCTGACCTCGGCCTGCCTGAGAAATGACCTCAGGCATCTCCCTCTCACACTGTCCCCTAGAAAAAGCTAGATTTGCTGGATGAGGGAGGACATCTAGGCTGAGTAAACAGAAAATGCAAAGAC
This sequence comes from Monodon monoceros, assembly GCF_005190385.1. NCBI lineage: Eukaryota > Metazoa > Chordata > Mammalia > Artiodactyla > Monodontidae > Monodon > Monodon monoceros. The sequence continues at coordinate 102,079,239 of NW_021703780.1, forward strand.
CCTAATGCGGGGCTGTGTTTGACATAACTGAGGCACAGGGAGAAAGCCAGTGTGGCTGAAGCACCGTGAACCACAAGGTGTCAGGAGATGACCCCTGAGAGGGACCAGGCCACGCCTGCTGGTCTTGTGGTTGAATGTCTCTCTTTATTGGGGTTTAACACATTCATCCTACGGCCGCAGGGTGCTGTAAGTCATGATGAGCAAGCTAGCCCTGAGATCCCCCACCCAGCCACCCAAATGATGGATACAGGATTCCTGTTCTGGCACAGATGACTTCAGGGTCCCTTTATTAGAAGTGCCTCCAGAATTCTATGCAGTAGGCACTGAGGGGTAGCGACCTAGGAAATTCCTTTAAAAACTTCGTAGCGATAAGAAACACAGTAGTATTTTTATTTACTTTGCTGGATATAAGCTTTAAAAAATAGCCATCTTTCCTAAAGATGGTTTTATTTATTCACTCTTTCCAAAGATTGAGACATCCATCCTCACTGAAGACCATATATCTATTTTTAAGGTGGCCTAAAGGGGTTTGTGGAGTGGAAGTAAGAGTGGAAGTAAGTCCTCCACAGGGGTCACCCCTGGGAGATCACACGGAGACTGGGCGCTCCCGCGGTGCGCATACCAACGTTGGGACAACTAGACCATACAGCTTGGCACCCGCCCCTTTGCGAAGGGCAGGCGAGTTCCCACAGAGCCCAGGCAGAGACCTAGTTCGCATGCGCCGGGAGCGGGGCTGATCCGGGGCGGGGCGGATCCGGGGCGGGGCGGAGCCAGGGCGGGGCGAGCGGCCGTTGCAGGGCGTGGGCGGCGCTCGGGGTCCTTGCTTAACCTCCGTCCGCTCTCCCGGAGCAGGTGTTTCGTCTTCGGGCAGGCCCGGCACAGCCGGGAGTGACACCGCGGCCCTGGCGCAGCTGCCGCCGCAGCCGCCGCCGCCCTCGCGGGCGCAGACGTCCCCGGGACCGGCGAGCGGTGCCGCTCCCAACCGCCGACTGGGCAATGTCCGCGGCGTATCCGTGCCGCGGTCGCCGCCCGGGCGCCGGGCCCGCCTGTCCACCCCCGGGACCAGCCGCCTGTCTTCCGCGGCCCGCGAGGAGCTTCGGCGCCGCCTGCTGGGCCTCATCGAGGGCCACCGAGTGGTCATCTTCAGCAAGAGCTACTGTCCGCACAGTGCGCGGGTAGGCGGGCAGGGGCTTCCGGGCCCACTGGTCCGTCGCCTCCGCGGCCCCCCACCCCTGCCCGGGTCCGCTGGTCCGTGTCCGCCCGCTCCCCGGGCCTCGGGCCCGTCCGTTCCGCCCTCGCCCGCGGACCCGGTCCGGAAGGCTACACCGGTCCCGCCGTCCTCGGCTGGGCCACGCGGTCCTGCCTTCAGCCTCCGGACGGGCCTGCGGACGAGAGCCGCTGTCCTGCCCTGGCCGCGAGCCTGGTGGACGTGGGCGGGGGATCCGGAGGGAAAAGGTCTCACGGGTCCTGTCCTGGGAGGAGAGCAGCGGGGAGAGGCCGGCACTGGTCCCGTCCCGACCGCGTGCCCCTGGTCCTCTTGGCGCCTCAGCGGCAGTTTGGGCCGGACTGCACGCGGCGCCTCACTGCACCTGTGTTGTGAGTTTGAGCAGTGATCCTCTGGAAGCCAGACCCATCTGTATGATGGCACTTTGCATTTTAGAGCTGTACTTCACGTTACTGAGAGTCGAAATAATACGCGGAAGATGCACAAGCGTAAACTGTTGGGATAGGTGCGTGCAATTATGATTTTCAGTCTTATTTTCAGATTTCCATTGACTTATACGTTGTTCAGGCAAACTTGTATCCCGCACGTGCACCTTCCAGTTTCTCTAGGAAGACCACACTCCGGCAGGAGCCTCCTGAGCCCCCTGGTTCATGTACCACCCCCTGCCCCCCCGCCGACCAGGATAACCACTGGCCAGAATTCCATGCTTTTCCTTACAGTTTTGCCGCCAAACATATGTACTTTATGTTAAGTAGAATCATGCGTTTGTATTCTGCACTTTTTTCCTTCAACAGTTACGTTTTAGAGATTGATGCATGTTAGTACCTGTAACTGGGGTTTGTTAATTTTCATTACTGCACTCTTCCCTAGGATGACTCATAACCACAGTGTATCAGTTCTGCTGTTTCTAGTATTTTGCTCTTCGATACAACATGGTTATGCCTATTCTTACCGTATGGCCCGGTGCACGTACACAAGACTCGCTATTTTAGAGTAGGCATTTTGAAGCCGAACGGCTGGCCCACAGAGGAAGCATGATTTCTTCCTTAACGAGGTGATACCGAAATGTTTTTCCACGTGGTCTTACCACTTACGCTGCCACTGGCAGGGTATTAACAGTTCCCATTACTCTACATCCTTGCCAACAGTTGATAAATTTAATTATTGCCATTCTGGCATTTATGAGATGGTATTTCATTGTGGCTTTAGTTTTGCATTTCCCTGATAACGCTGAACATCTTTTCATGTGTTTACGGGTCATTTGAGTTTCCTCTTCTGCCAAACGTTCAGGTATTTTGCTTATTTCTCTTTTAGGTTGTTTTATTTATTTATTGTTACTGATTTATAGGCGTTGTTTATGTATTTTGGATACTAGTCGTCTGGTGATATGTATTGGAAAATCACCCAGATTTGGCTTTTCTTTTTACTCTCTTTTCGGGATCTTTTGGTTAACTGAAGTTTGGAAGTTTATCATGGTTGACTATCACTCTTTTTCTTTTCTGGTTTGTGCTTTTTGTGTCTTATGTAAGAAATCTGTTTCTGCTCTGAGGTCATAAAGATACTCTCTTGTATTAGCTCCTGAAAGTTTTAGAGTGTGCTTTTCACACACCCCTTCTTTAATTCCACCTGGACTTGAAGCTGTGGACGTGTGGGGATCCAGTTCACTTTTTCCTTTATGACTTGTCAGTTGTCCCTGCTTCATTTTTTGGAGAGTCCATTCTTTCCACGGTGGTTTGAATGTTCACTCTTCACCTATCAGGTTCTCACATATGTGTTGGTCTTTTTCTAGCCTCTGTCTTCTTTCTCTACGTATTTAAGTAGTCCTTTGGAGCTTATAAAAGGGCCAAGCAGTCAGAACTGTGCCTGGCCACTGCTGTGTCGCTGGGGCCTAGAGTAGTATGAGGTAGGTAAGTGAGTTGAGTGAATAAACAGCCTTAGATTGTTCTGGTCAAACCTTTGCTGACACAGAAAATCTTAGGACAGATGATCTTCTGTTCTGTGTGTGTCACCCCTTTCAACAACGTGGCCACTACTTTGAGTCCTGTTACATAATTGGACAGCTCTGTTTACTGGAGTTTTTAAACAATTGAGCCCAAATCTGTCTCCCTGAAACATTTACTCACTTTTGGAGGTGACTGTCGCTCCAGTGCACAGAATGTCTCCCTGAAACATTTGCTCACTTTTAGAGGTGATCGTCGCTCCAGTGCACAGAATGTCTCCCTGAAACATTTGCTCACTTTTGGAGGTGATCGTCGCTCCAGTGCACAGAATGTCTCCCTGAAACATTTGCTCACTTTTGGAGGTGATCGTCACTTCAGTGCACAGAATGTCTCCCTGAAACATTTGCTCACTTTGGGAGGTGATTGTTGCTCCAGTGCACAGAGTTAAGAATCTGGCTTCTACTTGGATGGCACATATTTCAGTATTTTCCCTGAGTGTTTTTCTTTGCTGGCCAAGCTTTTCATGTGTTTATGTCATTTGTCTTTACATGTGATCCTTCACTAAATGGATTGTGCAGTAGTTGGACCATGAACCGCTTAAATGTGTCACCCAGACTGGACACCGTATCCCACATCCCTACCTGTGCAGAGCCAGGTAGAGAGGTTTGTTCCTTTATTGGGCCGCTAATGTCATTCAGCAAGTGTAACTGGGTGCTGAGTGCTTTGCGCTGCAGAAATGAATAAAGTGCGGCCTTGCCTCCCGAGAACTCGTTGTCATCAGCCACTTCTCAGGCACCCAAAGAAACGCGTGTGCGAGACAGGTGCTGTGGGAATGAGAGGCAAAAACAGCGGTTTCCGTGGGGATCAGAAAAATTAAGGACGTGATGTTTAAGCTGGTCCTTGAGGGATCAGGTGGATGTAGGCAAGGAATAGCATCTAGCTGAGGAGTTCCTATAAGCAAAGGTAGGAGATGAGGCCATGAAAATAGTGGGGCTGAACACGGTGTATGAAAGGGAATCAGGAGAGTAAAGTGGCAAATGGCCGAACTTCAGTTTCTCAGCCGTATTGATATCTAAAAATGCGTGGTAGTAAGTGTGGACTTCACGATGTCAGACTTGTGAGGAGTGAAAGGGTCTCACCTGTGACCCGGAATCTGGCAACAGTGTGAGGGGTGGGCTGAACGTGCAGGCACCTGACCAGGCGGGAACTTCCTGTGAGCCACATGCAAGACCATGGCCCAAAGGAAATAGTGGAAAACACGCCCTCATTTTTTAGCCCCTTCCCCACATTAACTGTAAGCCACGTTTTCCGCAACCCTTAATTCATACATCTGTGGATTAAGAATGTATACTTCCATTGGTTAGCTTTTTCGTTCTGTAGTAAAATACACATAACATGAGGTTTACCGTGTTAACCATTTTAAGTTCGGTGGCGTCAGGCACATTCACATTGCTCTGCAGGCGTCACCACCAGCCAAGCACAGAACTTTCTCATCTTCCCCGGCTGACACTCTGTCCCCATTAAACAGTGACTCCCCAGCCCTCCCCAGCCCCTGGCCCCACCATCTGCTTCCTGTCTTAGGAGTCTGACTCCTCTAGGGACCTCGTATAAACGGAATCGTACAGTATTTGTCGTTTTCTGACTGGCTGATTTCATTTAGTCTGATGTCCTCAAAGTTCATCTGTATTGTAGTATGGGTCACAGTTCCCTTCCTTTTTGAGGCTGAATACTATTCCACTGTCTGTGCAGACCATATTTTCTTTATCCATTCATCCATCGATGAACAATTGGGTCACTTCCACCTTTTGGCTACTGTGAATATTGCTGCTGTGAACATGGGTGTACAAATCTCTGTTTGGGTCTCTTTTCAATTCTTTTGGGCTTATACCCAGAGGGGGAATTGCTGGCTCATATGGTATTTCTATATATTTTTAATTTTTTGAGGACCACCATACTGTTTTCCATAGGGGCCGTACTATTTAAAGTTCCCACCAACAGTGCACAAAGGTTCCAGTTTCTCCACATCCTGGCCAACACTCTTTATTTTCTGTTTTTTATACTGTTTTTGTTTTGATAATAGTTATCCTAATGGGTGTGAAGCGATATCTCATTGTGGTTTGATTTGCATTTCTCTAATGATTAATGATGTTGAATATCTTTTCACATGATTATTGACCATTTATTAACGGACAGTATCTCTTTTGGAGAACTGTCTATTCAAGTACTTGATCAATTTTTAAATTGGGGTTTTTCTTGTTTGTTTAGTTTTAGTTCTCTCTCTCTCTATATATATATATATATATATATTTTTTTTTTTTTTTTTTTTGCGGTACGTGGGCCTCTCACTGCTGTGGCCTCTCCCATCGCGGAGCACAGGCTCTGGACTCGCAGGCTCAGCAGCCATGGCTCACGGTGCCAGCCGCTCCGCGGCGTGCGGGATCCTCCCAGACCGGGGCACGAACCCGTGTCCCCTGCATCAGCAGGTGGACTCTCAACCACTGCGCCACCTGGGAAGCCCCTAGTTCTCTATATATTTTATATGTTAATCCCTTATCAGATATGTGATTTGAAATATGTCTCCAATTCTGGAGTTGCTTCTTTACTCAGTTGATAGTGTCCTTTAATGCACAAAATTTTTAACTTTCATGAGGTCCAATTTCTCTGTTTTCTTTTGCTGCCTATTCCTTTGGTGTCATATGCAAAATACCACCAAATCCAATGCCATAGAGCTTTTGTCCTATGTTTTCTTCTAGGAGTTTTATAGTTTTAGCTCTTACATTTAAGTCTTTAATCCATTTTTAGTCGACTTTTATATATGGTGTTAGGTAAGGGTCCAACTTCATTCTTTTGCATATGGATATCCAGTTTTCTCAGCTCCATTTATTGAAAAGATTGTATTTCCCCATTGAATGGTCTTGACACCATTGCCAAAAGTTATTTGACCTTATATGTGAGGCTTTATTTCTTGGCTGTGTATTTTCTTCTGCTGCTCTTCATGTCTGTCTTCATGCCAGTACTGCACTGTTTTGGTTACTGTAGCTTTGCAGCAATTTTTGAAATCAGGTAGCGTGAGACCTCCAACTTTGTTCTTCTTTATCAAGAATTTTTCAGCTATTCAGGGCTCTTTTGAGATTCTGTATGAATTTTAGGATGGATTTTTCTATTTCTGCAAAAATCACTGTTGGGATTTTGATAGAGTTAGATCACTTTGGGTGGGTAGTATTGAAATCTTAACAATATTAAGTCTTCTCATCTGTGAACATAGGATTTCTTTCCAGTTATTGGTTCTTTAATTGTTTCAGCAGTGTGTTGTAGTTTTTAGTGCACAAGTCTCTGCCTCCTAGTTAAGTTATTCCTAAATGTTCTTCTTCATGATATTGTAAGTGGAATTATTTTTTAAATTTCTTTTTTTGGATTATTCATTATTAGTATATAGAAAAACAGCTGATTTTTGTGTGTTGATTTTGTATCCTAAACTTTCCTAAATTTTTTATTAGTTATAACAGTATTTTGTACAATCTTTAGGAATTTATACATATAAGATCATTTTGTCAGTGAACAGAGATAATTTTACTTTTTTTTTCCAGTTTGGTTGCCCTTTATTACTTTTATTTTTTGCCTTATTTTTCTAGCTAGGACTTCCAGTACTATATTGAGTAGAAATGGCGGAAGTGGGCATCCTTGTCTTGTTTCTGATCTTAGTGGAAATGCTTTCAGTCTTTTTCCATCAAGTCTGACGTTAGCTGTAGTCTTTTTTATATGGCCTTTATTATGCTGAGGTAATTTCTTTTTATTCTTAGTCTTTTGAGTGTTTTTATCATGAAAGGGTGTTGAATTTTCTTAAATGCTTTTTCTGCATCCATTGAAATAATCAAGTGGGTTTTTTTCTCTTCACTCTGTTAACGTGGTGTGTACTACATTAATCTATGTTTGTATGTTGAACCATCCTTGCATTCTAGGAATAAATCCCACTTGATCATAGTGTATAATAGTTTTAATACTCTGTTGAATTCCTATTGCTAGTATTTATTTTGTCGATTTTTCAGTCAATATTTATGAGGGATATTGGTCCATTGTTTTCTTGTGATGTTTTTGGCTTTGGTATCAGGGCAATGGTAGTCTCATAGAATGAATTTGGAAGTGTTCCCTCTTCAAATTTTGGGGAGAGGTTGAGGAGGATTGGTGTTCACTCTTCTTTATATGTTCAGTAGCATTCACCAGTGAAGCCATCTGGTCCTGGGCTTTTCTTCATTGGGAGGCTTTTGATTACTGAGTGAGTCTCCTTACTAGTTACAGGTGTATTCACCTTTTCTACTCATTCATGATTCAGTCTTAGTAGGTTCCATGTTTCTAGGAATTTATAAGTTTTATCTAGGTTATCCAATTTGTTAGTGTTAGAGTGTTCAGAGTACTGTCTTGTAATATTTCTGTAGAAACAGTAGTAATGTTGCCTCTTTCATTTCTGATCTTAGTTATTTGAGTCTTCTCTATTTTTTTCTTAGTCAATCTAGCTAAAGGTATGTCGATTTTGTAGATCTTTTCAAAGAACCAACTCCTGGTTTTGTTAATTTTCTATATTGTTTTTCTATTCTCTGTTTTGTTTATCTCTGCTCTTATTTCCTCTCTTTTGCTAGCTTTGAGTTTAGTTTGTTCTTTTTCTAGTTAAGGTGTAAAGTTAGGTTGTTGATTTAAGGTCTTTCTTCTCTTTTAATGTAAACATCTATAGCTGTAAGTTTTTCTCTTATCACTACTTTCACTGCATCCCATAAGGTTTGGTATGTTGTGTTCTCATTTTCACTTGTCAAGATATTCTGTGATTTCCCTTGTGACTTCTTCTTTGACTTATTGTTTAAGAGTGTGATGTTTAATTTCCACATATTTGTGAATTTTCTAGTTTTCCTTGTGCTCTGATTTCTAGTTTCATTCTACTGTGATAAGAAAAGATACTTTATATATTTTAATCTTTTTATTAAGACTTCTTTTGTGACCTTGGCTATGATGTATCATGGAGAATGTTCCATGTGTACTTGAGAAGAATGTGTATTCTACGTTTTTTGGGTGGAGTGTTATGTAATGTGTCTGTTAGGTCCAATTGGTCTATTGTGTTCTTTCAGCCCTCTGTTTCCTAACTGGTCTTCTCTCTGGTTGTTCTATCCATTTTTGGAAGTGGAACATTAAAGTCTTCTACTATAATTTCGTTCTATCAGTTTCTTTCTTCAGTTTGGTTAGTGTTTGCTTCATATATTTAGAAGCTCTGAGGTTTGGTGGATATATTTTTATGATTGTTATGTCTTCTTGGTAAATTGGCATACAATGTCCTTTTAACATATAATGTGCTTTTTGGACTTCCCTGGTGGTGCAGTGGTTAAGAATCTGCCTGCCAATGCAGGGGACATGGGTTTGATCCGTGGGCTGGGTAGATCCCACAAGCTGTGGAGCAACTAAGCCCCTCTGCCACAACTCTCAAGCCTGTGCTCTAGAGCCACAACTACTGAGCCCACGTGCCACGACTACTGAAGCCTGTGCAAGCTAGAGTTCGCATGCCTCAACTACTCAGCCTTCATGCTCTAGGGCCCATGTGCTACAACTACTGAGCCTGTGTGCTGCAACTACTGAGGTCCATGTGCCTAGAGCCCGTGCTCTGCAACAAGAGAAGCCACCACAATGAGAAGCCCACACACCACAATGAAGAGTAGCGCCTACTCGCCGCAGCTAGAGAAAGCGCGTGCACAGCAACAAAGACCCAACGCAACCCAAAAAATATATATATATATAATAATAATAAACTATATAATGTCCTTTTTAGTCTCTTATACCAGTTTTGGCGTAAGGTCTGTTTTGTTTATATTAGTATAAGCATTCCAGCTCTCTTTTGGTTACTATCTGCTTGGCAAGTGTTTTCCATCCTTTCACTTTCAGCCTATGTGTGTCCTTAGCTCTAAAGTGAGTCTCTTCTAGACAGCATAATGTTCTCATAAGCATAATGTTCATGTTCTGATAAAACTCAGAATGTTTTGTCCATTCTGTCAGTCTATGTCTGTTGTTTGGGGAGTTTAATCCATTTACGTTTAAAGTAATTATTGTTAGGGAAGGACTTGCTTTTGCCATTTTGGTATTTGTTTTCTGCATAGCTTGTAGTTTTTGGCCCTCATTTCCTCTCTTACTGTCTTTGTTTATGTTCAGTTGATTTTTTGTAATGATACTTTTTGACTCTCTTCCTGTTTCCCTTGTGTATATTTTGTAGATATTTTTGTGGTTACCATTGGAATTACATATACCATCCTAAATATATAATCTATTTTAAACTGATAGCAGTTTAACTTCCATCACATACAAAAACTTTACTCCTTTACAGTTCTGACCCCTCCCCCTTCATCCCTTCATGTTATGTCACAGATTACATCTTTATGTATTGTGTATCCATAGACTTACAGTTGTTTTCTGACTTAGGTCTTTTAAATCCAATAGAAGAGTAAAAAATGTAATTATAAGCTAAAATTACAGTAATACTGGTCTGTATGTTTGTATGTTTACCTTTATGTGCGAACTTCGTATTTTCATATGGCTTTGCATTCCTGTCCAGCTGCTTTCATTTCAACTTGAAGGGCTGCCTATAGCATTTCTTGCAAGACAGGTCTAGTATTAATGTGCTCCCTCAACTTTTGTTTATCTGAGAAAATCTTAGCTTCTCCCTCATTTTTGAAGGACTTTTTTTGGTTTGTTTTTTGGCCAGATATAGAATTCTTGATTGGTAGTTGTTTTTTTTGTTTTTGGTTTTTTTCTTTCAGAACTTTAAATATATTATCCAGCTCTCTCTGGCCTATGAGGTTTCTACTGAGAAATCCACTTATAACCTTAATGAGGATCACTTGTAGGTGACGAGCTGCTGTTCTCTTGCTACTTTCAAGATTCTCTCTTTGCCTTTGGTTTTTGACGTTTTGATTGTAATGTGTCTTGGTGTGAGTCTTTTTGTGTTTATCCTTCTTGGGGCTTCTTAAAATTTATTTTATTTATTTATTTATTTTTGGCTGCATTGGGTCTTCATTGCTGTGCGTGGGCTTTCTCTAGTTGCAGTGAGCAGGGGCTACTCTTGTTGCGGTGCGCAGGCTTCTCATTGTGGTGGCTTCTCTTGTTGTGGAGCATGGGCTCTAGGCACTCGGGCTTCAGTAGTTGTGGGACGTGGGCTCAGTAGTTGTGGTTTGCAGGCTCAGTAGTTGTGGCACATGGGCTTAGTTGCTCCACGGCATGTGGGATCTTCCTGGACCAGGGATTAAACCTGTGTCCCTTGCATCGGCAGGTGGATTCTTAACCACGATGCTGCCAGGGAAGTCCCCTTCTTGGGTTTTTTTGAGCTTCTTGTATGTGTATATTCATGTCTTTCCTCAAATTTGGAGAGTTTTGGGGCATTATTTCTTCAAATAAGCTCTCTGCCCCATTTCTTCTTCTGTGGCTTCCATAATGTGTATATTGTGTAATGGTGTCCCTCAAGTCACTTCCTCCATGTTCATTTTTCTTCTTTCCTTTTCCTCCTCAGACCTAATCTTTTCAAATGGCCTGTCTTGAAGTTTGGTGATTCTTTCTTCTCTCTGGTTGAGCCTGCTCTTGAATTCATCTAGTGAATTTTATAATTCATTGATTGCCTTTTTCACCTTCAGAGTTTCTGTTTGGTTATTTTTATCTCTTTGCTGATATTTTCATTTTATTCATATATCATTTTCCTGATTTCCTTTAGCTCTTTGTGTTTTCCTCTTTGAGCATATTTAAGACAGTTGTTTTCAAGTCTTTGTCTAGTAAGAATGAAGTCTATATGTGTTCAGGGACATTTTTGGAGATTCATTTTTTCCTTTGAGTGGGCCATTTTTTCCGTTTCTTTGTATGCATGTGATCTTTTCTTGAAAATTTGGCATTATAAATACGGCCACCTCTCCCAGTCTTCACAGACTGGCTCCAAGTTAGGGAAGACTTGCCCTAACCAGTGCAGCGTGGAGGCCTAAGCTCTTTGGAGGCCTTTTCTGGACATTTTCCCTGGGTCTGTATGGGTGCTTTTCACTCAGTCTCAGTTAGGCTTCACCGAGACCAGTCCTTCAGGCAGCCCTCACGTGGGGGCGAGGGCCTCTCTGCTCTCTGCACATTGTGAAAGAGACCGGGGGCCCAGGCTGCTGCTCCCCTCTTACTGTGCCGTGCAGCACTGGGGAGATGGAAAGCGCCACAGAGTTCTCTGCCATTTAAATGCGGCTCTTTCTTCACTGAGCATTCCCTTGGTTGCTGTAGATCTCTGCCCAGTTCCCAGAGCTTCACTGAGTTATCTTACTTTGACATCGTTTAGCTCCTTGGATTTAGATTGCAATTTTCCGTCAAATTTGGGATATTTTTGTGTATCTCTTCAAATGTTTCTTCTGCCCTTTTCTTTCTGTCTCTTACTGGTTTTCACACCACGCATACATTGTGCTTAATGCGGTCCCATGTTTCTCTAAGGTTCTGTCCTTTTTCTGTATCTCTTCTCTCTGTGGCTTGAGGCTGCATAATCTCCACTGACCTGTCCTCAGCTTTGCTAATTCTGCCAGTTCAAGTCTGGTGTTGAGATACTATAGTGGAATTTGATTTTAGTTATTGTACTTTCCCATAACTTCCAGTTGGTTCCTTTATATAATTTCTGTCTCCTTATTGATATTTTCTACTGGATGAGACATTAGCATCATGCCTTCCTTCATATCTCCTGAAGCACGCTTTTCTCTAGTTCCCTGAATGTAGGTACAGTGGCTGCTTTGCTGGTTCATCATGCTATCTGGGACCTCTCAGAGGCAGGTTCTCTCGCCTGCTTTTCTTCCTGT
>NW_021703780.1:102091244-102173332 GCF_005190385.1 Monodon monoceros
GGGACCTCTCAGAGGCAGGTTCTCTCGCCTGCTTTTCTTCCTGTGTACGGATCCACTTTCCTGTTTCTTTGTATGTGTGGTAATTTTTTTTGTTGAAACCAGGACATTTTAGGTAATGCATGATAGCATCTCCAGATACTGGACCCCTCCTTCTCTGTGGCTTGTTTTTGCTTGCTTGTTTATTTCTTTGTAGTGCGGTGGCTGGATTATTTGGGGGAAGTTTGTTTCCACCTGAAGACGGAGCCGCCCATGCTCCTCAGAGGTGCAGCCTTGGGTCTACGCAGCCACCCTGGGATAACAGGGGTTTAGCAGGGCTCTCGCTGGGCGTCTGTGTTATATTTTCTGACCCTGTCAGTGTCATGCCAGGTGTTAGGCTCCACTAATTGCAGGTTAGTTGCTCTGCTGTTTTTTGACAATGCCCTGGTGTGTAAATTGTTCCCTTTGCTGATCTAATTAAATCTGGGCCCCTTTGCGGCTGTAGTTTTTGAGACAAGTTTGCAGTTTGTTCTGACCCTAGGAGGGTTGTTGTTCGATATGTCCTTCCCTGGCTCTCTGGTAAACCAGCTGGCTACAGAGGATGGAGCTACCAGCCTACCCTTAACTGCTCACCACTGAAATCTCCATTGTTTCAGTTGCACCTTTAGACGTGAACTTCCCCACAGTGTGTTTCAAATGAAGTCCGTTCGTTTGGGTAGAGTTTCGGAGCTCCCTGATCGTGTGGTTTACCTCTTGCCCTGAGCAGAGTCTCTGAGACCTTGCTCCAGAGCTGGGGTGGGGACAGCGACCCCTTGTCTTGGAGGGACAACCTGCTTTATGAGCAGCTCTGGTGAGGCGGTGGCCTCTCCCAGCCTGGAACCTTGCCCCACCAGTGGGCTGGGGCCAGGCGGATCAGGGCCCTGGCGTTTTTGCCTGGGATAGAAACTTGGATTTATTAGTAGGGGTGGTTGAAGGAAGGGAGCTTTTCCCGTGTTGCTGGCCACGCTCCCTGGGAATATAGCCTCTGCCACTCACAGCTGTGGGGAGATTGGGAAATGGTGGTGGCCTGACCCTTCTGGTGGCTGGGATCTCAGGGAACAGGCAGCCCCGTTCCCTTGGCCACGTTCACCTGAAGTGGAGCTTCCATCACGCTGACGGGGGCAGAGGAGGGAAGGCGCAGGTCATGGCTCCGGTGCCTCAGACTCTCCCGTTCTTACTGACATCTAGTAGATTTTCTTCAATAAATGTTTCCTTGTTTGCTGTGTGCCCTCATTTTCGAGAGACTTAGAATGGCTCTTTTTAAACAAGTCCACCAGTTGTGGACGTTTGCCAGGGAGCAGGTCTGCCAGGTTCCTCACGCCTCCATCCTGGAATTGGAGCCCCTGGGCTTTACCTTGAGGGCTGAGGGTGTTGAAGGCAGCTGCAACTTAGAGAACCCCTAGGAGGGAGCTGAGACGTCCCCGTGGTAGGCACCACTGGCTGAGGACAGCCACTGTGGGGAACTGGAAAGGTGACCTAGCTCCATGTAGCGGACTGTCGAGACTTAGTAATTAACTGGTGGATGAGGAGTTAGTGAGGGGAGGGAGGCACTGCAGGACAGGGAAGCACTGCAGTGACTCACAGTCCGCGCTCTGCAGAGTTCTCAGAACGCAGATCAGCAGCCAGGGCCTGCGTCTGCATGTCTGACGACTCCTAGCGATGCCCGCGCTGCTGGTGCCCCGTTTGGGTAGCAAGGACCTAGGGTTTTGTGTTCAAGCAACTGGCGAATGGTGACAGGGTGGAATTGTCCATTTCCTTGTCTGTTTCCCCTGCTGGAGGGCAGGGATGGTGTCTTTCTCATTGTTGTATCTTGAGTATGTAGAACAATGGGTGACCTCTATAGTAGGTGTGGGATGGTTGAGTATTTGTTGAATGGCTTAATGACTGTTGACAGAAAAGGCAAAGAGGAACAGTGATGTGGGAACAGATGAATTTTATTTGGGGCATGCTGCACGTGAGGTGCCTGTGGTCAGCCAGGTGCAGAAATATTGCTTGTCCTGAGTTCAGAAAGGGGATTTGGGCAAAAGTTAGTGATTTGGAAATCGAGAATGCAGATTGTAAAGGAAGCAAAGAGGTGGGGTGAGGTTTTCCTGGGAAGATGCATAGAGGAGAGGGGAGAACATAGACCAGAGCTTATGTTGCTGAAGAACATCTGTTGTGAACACCCCTTGTCACTGTGCCCATATTTCATAGCTCTGTCTAATCTTCGTGAGAGTAAACCTTAGGTGCATTTTTGTTGCAGGTTAAAGAACTCTTTTCTTCCCTGGGAGTTGACTGTAATATCTTGGAACTTGATCAAGTTGGTGAGTAGAATGATTAGCACACATTGTTGTTTGTAATAAAGGTCAACAAGATTGACTTCTTTCCGTTTGCCTCATTCAACTCCATTTACTCCTGTCTCTTTCGGTTAGATGAGCTGATTTCATCTACCTTCAACCCCGCAGAGAATGAACCTGTATATGAAAATAATTTGTGTAGATTTTTTTGTCTATGTTTTTTGCATTTGAGGGGAGGGACTAGAAGGAAGATGTATAAACCGGTAAGCTGGAAGTCCTTCAGGCATCTCAGATGCGTCTGCCAACTTTCTAGCACAGTACATTAAGCTGTGATAAATGAAGTGAATCTGCCCCTGTTTCCTGAGTGTATCACCCCTGAGGGGCAACACGTCAGCTTCATGCTTTTGAATTCCTGTCATCTGTGCACTTTACATGTGCATGTGTTTTGCAGGAGTGGGAGACGTCATGGTGAACAGAAACCTGATCTGAGCCTTCATGGACTTCACCCTCCTTTTAGCCAGGTCACTTTAATAAGTGAAGTGTTCTAGAGTCTGTGAAACTTTTCTAAAGCGTATCCCGAGTGGGGCGCCTGAAGTACTTATGGCCCAGTTCTGCTTTCAGGGACCATGATCATAAAGAGTTTTCAGATGTAATTGCAGGAGATGTTTTCTGAGTTACCACTGTTAAGGCGGATTGTGTTTTACGTTTGCTCTTTAAAGTGGATTCTTATCTGTCTCTGCCTACTCATTGGATCATAAATCAAATTCTAACCTAGAAGTGTTTATTTTAAAAGGAGTCAGTAGACTGGTCTTTATTCTTTAAGGCTCCTTTTGGACACCTGAGTGTTTTCCCCTGTCGAGTCATCATTTGTAAAGTTGTATGACGTGCTGACCTCTGTGGGTGTGCAAACGTGGGTGTCTGAGTGTCCTAACACTGCAGCTCAGCTCACAAAGGCTTAGAACCTTTGCAGTGTTTTACCTGTTTAATCTTTTATTCCTTAGATGATGGGGCCAGTGTTCAAGAGGTGCTGTCGGAGATCACTAATCAGAGGACCGTGCCCAGTATCTTTGTGAATAAAGTGCACGTGGGCGGATGTGACCGAACTTTCCAGGTAATGATAGTATCGTGTGTTCTGGAATGCTGTTTGTTCAAATTTTGTCTTAAAAAAATAGTTAAAAAAGGGGGAGGAGATGGTTTTTAGAAGTCTTTTCATTTGTGTCTTTTGGAGCTTGTAAAATCAAAAGCCTGTAGGATGGTTATCAGAGAATCTTGATTGCTTTAATGGAAATTAGCTTTTCTACGAATTCAAACTTCAGAAGCTGAGGAGGAGGTTTTGAGTGAGGTTGCAGGACAGACAGGTCAGCGGCGCTGCTCTCTTCCTCCTGATGGGACAGAAACAAGGCCTCTTCCCTCCTCAAGGTTTAGTGAAATGAGCTCAGCACTAACGTTCTGGTCCAGGGTGCATAGGACTCCTACCAAGGCTGCTGACCCTGCGAGCTTCGCAAAGCTTTGCTTGTTTGATTCCTAGAATGCAGAAATGAACAGGAATCATTCGGTTAAGTAGAGATAGATCAAAATTGTTGTTTATTAAATAAGGTCTGTATTTTAACTAGGTGTTTGCTTTTATTAAAATTCTGCTCTTGTATCCTTTATGTATGTATGCAAATGGTAATGATCAGTGATTGATTAAATGCTTATATTTAGATTTCAATTAAGAATTATATTTTTGTCGGGAGAAAAGATTGTCTACGTTGTATGTTAACCTGGGATTGGCATTGTTCTCTAGTAACAGCCTGCTCTATGTGTCCTAGAAGCTATAACCCAACTCATGTGGTGGTAAGTACCATAGTTTACAGCCTCTAAACACCTTTGGAGTTGCTGATCTTGCCAGTCCTAGCTGGGAAGATGCTGTCAGAGCGTGGTCTGGGGCTGTAGAGGTGTCGGTTCTACTTCGAGACTGCAAGACTCTCCCTTGGACAGCAGCTGTTTAGGAGGGGGATTTCCCTACGGGCCCTAGGAATCAGGAGGCCACCCGGCTTTGGGACCATGCACGAGACATCTGCTGGGTCTGTGGTCGTGTGGCACTTCCACTGCGCTCCCAGGATGAGCCCGTTCGAAAGCCAGTTTGTTGGGACTGAGCAGCCGACTTTGCACAGACAGAACTATTGTTTAGTCACATATGGAGCCTCTGACCTCATCTAAGCTTCTTCTGACCACCAGGAGGGCCAAGTGGACAAGAGAATGTGCTGCAGGGTCAGCCTCCTGACCAGAAAAAGCAAGTTGTTTGTGTTGTATAGGAAGTGGCGAGATTTAGGTCAGTTTACGAGAAACCAGGAAAAGCTTCAAAGTGCATGTCCTGCTGCCCATGCATGAGCATTGTTCTCAAGGTGAAGACTAGCACAGGTGGACAAAACATAGAGGGTCTTGAACAATGGCGCTTGGCTATTTAACTGCACCTAGTTATTCTGTAACTCAGCTTTACCTGCTCGCCACTCGAAAGCCAATACCGAGAAGCAAGCGTTAGTAGAAAGGAAAGTTGCTTTAATCAGAAAAGCCAGCCATCTGGGGAGAAGGCGGACCCATGTCCCGAAACCAACTTGGAAGATTCTGCTTGGCCATGATCGTTTTTAAAGGGAAAAAGGGGAAATAATCTCAGTTAATCATTGAGACAGGAGGTCGGATTCTTCGTCATCTCTCCATCGTGTGCAGACCTGCCGGCTTCTCCTGAGCTTCCCTTGGGTGCCGTCTTGCCCACGTGGTCCGCCTGCAGATTTGCTAAGGGGGACGATGGGCATAGAGAGTCAGTCATTCTTTACCTACTTAATCCTTCATTCTTACTCCTTTTAATCCAGGAAAGGAGTCGACAGGTCAGGCGAGGTATTGCGTGCATTCAGTAGAGCAGAAATCAGGGGCTAGTTTAAATGTTACCTATGATCTCAGTTTTACAACTAAGGTCTGAGGAGAGCAGAGACGAGCAAACGGAAAAGGGCAGAAGAGCTGCTTACAAAATGACCTAGTCTGACATGGATGTAAGGCCATGACCTCCCCATCATTGGACACATGCCTCACTATCGGGTGATAACCAACAAAACATATGTGCTTTGGCATCCGTTCTAACTAGTTGGACCCAACTGAATGCCATCCAGGTAAACTGACAGTTCCAACTTACAAAGATTGTAGGTCAACTGTTTCCAAGACTTTTATAAAAGAAATGTATGCCGATTAAGCATAGGGTACAAAGAAAAAGTTTGAAAACAAGTCACACTGTGTCCTCTCCTTTGGGTAACCCTCAGGCACATCAGAGTGGTGTATTACAGAAGCTCCTGCAGGAAGATCCAGCATGCGATTACGACCTCATTGTCATTGGTGGTGGCTCTGGCGGCCTCTCGTGTGCTCAGGTATGAAAAAAATGACCCCCGAAGATGATTTTCCTGGTGATTGCCACGAGCACTTCTTCTGCTGCTTAAAGAAAAAGCCGTTTATGATGTTCCAGTCTACTCTGTTGTTGTAATAGCTGGTTTAATGAAGAGGAAAAACTGGGTTTCATCACAAACACAGTCATCGTTTAGGGGAGAGAGAAATCGGGGGAGTGTCAGGAAAATGACAAGGTCTCTATCTGTGGCTTTTTTCGTAGGAAGCTGCCGCTTTGGGGAGGAGAGTCATGGTGCTGGACCTCGTGGTCCCGTCGCCCCAGGGCACATCGTGGGGTGAGCTGCTCTTCCCACCATCATGCGGTGGTTGTTCTCTGTAGGCTCAGCCTCCCTCAGTCCTCACAACAGTCTCGAGTATAACCCACCTGTTTCAGGGGTGAGGAAACTAAATCTCCAATCACACTGTTAACAAGAGGAGACACTGGAAGAATAATAGGAAAATAATTAGGGAAGACTGTGCGAAAGGGAAAAATTCCGTGACCCCAGTGTTCCAAAACTTCTGCCAGAATAATTTTTGTACACACGCATGGGTGTTTTCACACCGTTGTGGTCCCGCAGTGGTGTGTGCACCCCGTTGTGCTCGCCTGAGTTGGCCATGATGCTTTTCTGTGTTTCTGCATTGATTTTATCATGGACCCCAGTGGCTGCAGGATGGTCAGTTGACTTAGTGTGTGTGGTCATCCCAGGTCCGTTTAATGCAACGCACAGCAAGCTCCCAGCCTGGGACTTTGCTGTAGACAAGAGTGCTCGCCTGTCCACGCTCTTTTCACTGTAGCATAGAAGGCATAGCTTTTGTGCTGGGTGTTTTCTGCCTATGCTTCGGTCCATCCCCGTTGTCTGTACCCTGCGCTCCCCACAAACTGGTGGATTGGCCGCATGCCCTCTGGCTTCTGCTGGGGCGTGGCCATCGGGGTAACGGGAAGAGCAGAGGAGGAAGCGCAGGGCGGGGTCTCCAGGCCCGCTGGGCACTGCAGGCTGGTTCTCCCCCGTGGTCCAGCTTTGGGTGGTGGCACTGGCCCCGTCGCTTACCCCTTCACGGGGCTGGTGGTGGCCCCCTTGCACCCACTGCTCTTCCTGCCACACCCTGTAATGATTTCTACCCTCTCCTCAGTTCCCCAGCTGGAGTGTCACCTGTTTCCTGCCAGAACCCTGACAAAATGGGAAAGTTGGTTTTTGTTTTTTGTAATAAATTCATTTATTTTATTGATTTTATTGATTTTATTTTTGGCTGTGTTGGGTCTTGATCGCCGCACGCGGGCTTTCTCTAGTTGCGGCGAGAGGTGGCTACTCTTCGTTGTGGTGCGCGGGCTTCTCATTGCGGTGGCTTCTCTTGTTGCGGAGCACGGGCTCTAGGCGCGCGGGCTTCAGCAGTTGTGGTGCGTGGGCTCAGTAGTTGTGGCTCGCGGGCTCTGGAGCGCAGGCTCAGTAGTTGTGATGCACGGGCTGCGTTGCTCCACGGCATGTAGGATCTTCCCGGACCAGGGCTTGAAGCTGTGTCTCCTGCGTTGGCAGGCAGATTCTTAACCACTGCACCACCAGGGAAGCCCCGGGAAAGTTGGTTTTTAAAGTTCAAGTTTACTCAAAAAAATTTAGCCTAGAATTTCATATATTAAAGGTAGTTCACCTCAACTTTGCTCGTATGGTTGGAACGCTTGTCTTTCTTCTTCCTTCCTCTGGCCCTGTCCCCTCCCCTGTCCAGAAAGAGCCCGCTTAACCTGGACACCAGGAGAGATGTGCTCGCAGAGGGCTCTTCTGTTTCTAGCCCCGTGTTGTTGAAGGATCCAGAGTAGATGTTACCTGGCAGCTGGCAGTGGACCTGTGCTGGCTCCGAGGAGGACTCAGGTTCGCAGAAGCAAAGGCTGGAGGCTGCAGTGTTGGCCTCAGTGCAGCGTGGGCCTAATTAACCTGACGCGGTTCTGACCACTTTGTGGGTCAGACTCAAGTGGAAGTTTTAGACTCTGTCCCCAGAAAACCGTTCACGTGCACGTCCATGTTTTGCACATCCCTGGGCCTCCTTCATGGACCCTCGGTCAACAAGTTTGGTGAATCATTTCGTGTTGTTGTGGGGCGTGATGGTGACCCCATGACCGTCAAGTTTGTCATTTCCACGTTTTAATAACACCCACTCTGCACGTGCGCAAAACCACACGCACGCACACACACGCACACACGCACACACACACGCACACACAACGTTACAACTGTGACTTTCTCTCTCAGGTCTCGGTGGCACTTGTGTGAATGTCGGCTGCATCCCGAAGAAGCTGATGCACCAAGCCGCCCTTTTGGGCCAGGCGCTGACTGACTCAAGGAAGTTTGGCTGGGAGTGCAGTCAACAAGGTGGGTGATAGCGTGTAAAGAGAGAGATTGGGAGAAAAGAAGAAAGAACGAGTTCCTTGGAAATCCGTGCTGTTTACATTGCTGTAGTTTAGTTTTATGGGGGTTTTTTTGGGCTGTGCTGTGCAGCTTACGGGATCTTAGTTCCCCGACCAGGGATCGAACGTGGGCCCTCGGCAGTGAAAGCGTGGAGTCCTAACCACTGGACCGCCAGGGAAGTCCCTGTAGTTCAGTTTTAAATTAGTTTAATAAACACTTGTGAAGAGCCCACCGTGTGCCAGCCAGGCCCAGAGAACTCAAAGGTGGTCAGTTGAAACCTGCTTTCGTGGGCCTTAGTGCTTAGGGAGGGAGCTGTTGCAGCCTCGGCCATTCCAAACCCTTAGCAGAGTGTGAGAGGGAATAGTTACTATTTTCAGGTTTCTTTCAAGTGTAAAGAAAACAGAATAGCAAGGGTCATTGTGTGGATTTTATCCATTACTGTGAGGACATTTTCTTTTATATCAGTGTTTATGTATGTCTTTGGTTAATGGAAAACAAATTCACCAATAAAAACCTATTGGTGGGACTTCCCTGGTGGTCCAGTGGGTAGGACGCTGCACTTCCACTGCAGGGGATGCGGGTTCGATCCGTGGTTGGGGAACTAGATCCCGCATGCCGTGCGGTGTGGCCAAAAAAAAAAAAATCTGCAAAGCACCTATTGGTGAGGCTCTGAGGACGCAGAGATGAGGAAACTGTCACTCCTGCCCTGGAGCAGCATAGCCTGCTGGGGGAGGGAGGGGGAGGGGGAGGGGAGCGACTTAGTGCCCGTAATTGGTGCTGAAGTTTCCAGCATCAACCTGAGGGGCACTTAGGAGCCTTGAGCCGTGGAGGTGGCGAAGGTGGCCCTTGAGGTAGGACACAGGGCAGGAAGCAGCTTGCCCCACACCATGTGAGCTGTGTAGACATGGTCATCATTGCTGGTCGAAACCCCCTGGGACCATGGGCATGGGGTCTGGGAACGTAGTAACCAGAATGGCCATCGGGACTGCAAAATCTTAGGAGACTTGTTGTCCACGGAGGTCCTAGGAAGGGTGACATGACATCTGGGCGATAATCACTGCCGCCGCCCGAGCCTCTGCGCACTGTGACCTCTGCCCCTTCCCTGTGCTCTCCTGTCCCACGTCCCAGTGGGCGGGGCCCTCGAGAGCGCTGGAGGGGTCCAGGTCCAAATGTGACCAGAGGGTGAACCCCCGATGGATGGGTTTGCCTTTGGGGACCTCCCCCAGCTTGACGGGAGCCCTGGGCTGGTGTCTCCTTGGGGACTGGCATCGGCAGATGAGATGGATCCAGGAAAGAAACCCCACCTAGAAGGTCCAGGGTGAGGAGGAATATTGATTCCGTGAACCCCACCCCGGCTTTGACGGGAAGTGGGTGAACTCGGTCATCTAAATGCGGGGCATTCACTGTCACAGCCCCGCCGGGGATCCGGGGGGTGTGGCCAGGGAGGTGTCCCGCACCTGTCCTGGGGGCGCTCCCGGTGCCTCGAGACCCTGGGGCCTGGGTGCGAGATGGCTGCTCCCCGCCCTCCTCCTTGGGCTTTCCTTGTTTTCACAGCTCTGCTTTTCGCGTCTTTTGTATTTTAGAAGAGGAAGAAGTATAAGCCGTGACTGGCATCAAAAGGGTTTCAGTTGCTGGTTATCTTCTGTTCACTTCTTGACTCTTGAAGCGATAGATAGGGTGGCTCGTGTGTACGTGTGACTTACCGGTGACAGTGCAGCCCCTTCACACCCCCTGGTGATTTCTCCTCAGTGAAGCACAACTGGGAGACCATGACCGAAGCCATTCAGAAGCACGTCGGCTCTCTGAACCGGAGCTACCAGCGGGCTCTGAGGGAGAAGGCGGTGGCCTACGTCAACTCCTACGGGGAATTTGTTGAACACCATAAAATCAAGGTCTGTTGGGGCGTTTTGTCCCGTTCGTTGCTTTCCTTGCTTCTGCCATGCCTGCCGTGAACCCATACTCCGTGTTGCATGTTGAGGGCTGCAGCTGGTGTGCGTGTGCACAGCCGTGCACGCATGTGCTTTCCCCAGTGTTCGTTGACTCCACGTCTGGCTAAAGTGGAGACATTGCCTTTTAAAGAATTCTCAGTTTTAACTTATTTGCCTTTCGGTTTCATTGCCATCTTAAAAGAGAAAATGTTTAAACAGTTCAGAGTTCAAAATTCTAAAAAGATCAAAATTTTAGGAGTGCAATTCTTTTTTAAAATGAAACCTCAACTAGAACTCCGGTACATATTATTCATAAAAGCACTAGTAGGGCTTCCCTGGTGGCGCAGTGGTTGAGAGTCCGCCTGCCGATGCAGGGGACGTGGGTTCGTGCCCCGGTCCGGGAGGATCCCACATGCCGTGGAGCGGCTGGGCCCGCGAGCCATGGCCGCTGAGCCTGTGCGTCCGGAGCCTGTGCTCCGCAACGGGAGAGGCCACAACAGTGAGAGGCCCGCATACCGCAAAAAAAAAAAGCACTAGTAAAAGTAGTATCAGAATTAGTGTATTTTATACATTTGTATTTGTAATATTTGTGTGTTGTGAGATCAGTACTTACGGAGAATGAGACTGTTGATGATCACAAACATTTAACTGGAGTGTGAGAGACGTTCCGATACCATCCTCAACACCTGCCCCACCTCTGTCCTCTGCTTTGGTGGCACAGTACTCGATGGCCTGGACAGGACTTGAGGTCCTTTTGTGGTCACCTGTTGTCTCTAGAAAGGTGTCAGTTGTGTGTTGAGAGCTGAGAACCTCACATGGCCACAGGAGGCCAGGGCGGGAGCTCCAGTCGGTGGGCTTGTTTCTCAGGCCGTCACCTGCCTGCCTTCTCCCCGCCGCAGCCTGGCTGTTCTGTTCAGGACCCTCCTCCAGGCTGCCCTCCCTCCATCCCACTGTTTTTTAATTTTCTAATGAAAATGGATTTATGATTTGCTTGTGTAATTGAAAATAAACAAACAATGAACAGCTTTGTGGATTCCGCAGAGCCTGGATTTCGGTACGGCGCACAAGGGTCTTCAGAGTGGGCACCCTCTTTCCCTGTTCCTTCCCGGCACTGGCTGCTCCCCAGATGCCAGCTGCTCCTCGGCCTGCGCACTTGGCCACGCTCTCTCCTCTCTCCAGTCACCCGCGCGGCCGCCCTGACTGGCCTTCCAGTCCCCCACTGCTCCGCACCGCGGCCGTAGTGCCCAGGCTGTGAACACGCCTGTTTTCTGTGCAGGAGGTTATCACAGTGTGTTACTATCTTTGCATGTGTGTTCCTGCTGACAGGAAGCTCCGTAGTAACTACTGCGTCCCGGGTGTCTGATATTCTGTGGTGGTTGATGAAAAGTGAAGTTTGCTTTTCTCTTTTCAAGGCAACCGATGGAAACGGACAGGAAACGTATTATACTGCAGCAAAATTTGTCATAGCAACAGGGGAAAGGCCGCGTTATTTGGGAATCCAAGGAGATAAAGAATACTGTATTACTAGGTAAGATTAACTAGGCCATCTAACCGTAAGTTGTAAATAGTATGTTTCTGTGTCTCCAGTTTATTTACTCCCTGTCTTATTTCACAAAAGATTTGAACTAATGACAAATCAAAGTACATACAATGCAAAGCTAGGTAGTTAACATGATGGAGCACAGAGACCGTAGGCTCAGTAAATAATAAGGTCACAGATGCACACAGGTGTGTTGCAGGTCTCCTGGTAGGTGCTCTGGGAACGGGTCTGGGATTTGGCTCTACAATTTCTAGAGCTCACAGGGAAGCAGTGACTACTTCACTGCTTTAGGGTTTCGTGTCTGTATGGCAGTAATGAACCAGGTGACCAGGAGAAGCACAGCTGTCCTAATACTGGCGTGTAATAGGAATTCTCATTGGATGGTTGTAGCAGGACGTACGACCTTGGCATAGAAAGCTGGACAATGAATTTCAAACTGTTTTGAGCAGGCGCACTTTAACAAATACGTTTTTCACTGTGTGGTCGCTCAGGTGAGCACACAACACCCACGGCAGACAAAGCCGTGTTTCTTCTTATTACATAGAATGTGGTCTAATATCCTCTGTCCCATTTTATTATTTACAAAATCTTGGCCTGTGACCCACTAGTTTGATGTTGAGACACTGGGCTGGACATCTCCCTCCACAGTGGACACGCACTCCACAGGCTGTCTGTCCCCTTCAGCGCCTGTTCGTTCCGGCCCCGCATGGCACCATCCTGCCTGGAAACCCCTTCTCTCTTTGCAGCGATGACCTCTTCTCTCTGCCCTACTGCCCGGGCGCGACCCTGGTGGTGGGCGCATCCCCCGTGGCGCTGGAGTGCGCAGGCTTCCTGGCCGGCCTGGGCCTGGAGGTCACGGTCATGGTGAGCTCGCAGCTCCTGCAGGGCTTCGACCAGGAGATGGCCGAGAAGGTGGCTTCCTCCATGCAGCAGCTCGGCGTCCGATTCCTGCGCAAGTTCGTGCCCGTGGAGGTGAGTTCCCAGCACCTGCCAGCCTTCGCTGTCGCCTCGCCCTCCCCGCTCTCGCGCTTTCCTGTTGCCCTCGTTAACTCTGCTCACCAGGAACCCTGAAGATGGTGCTCCCACCCCGGTCTCGGCGCCTGGCCGCCCCCTCCCCCTCCTCCCCTTCCCCCTCACTTTCCCTCCCCCGGCCGCACGTCCCGTCTCAGTGCTGAGGCCTCTGCTCAGGCATCCTCCCCAACTCCGTACCCATTTATGCAGCCACCTGCTGGGCATCTCCACGTGAATTCCTCTCAAGCATTTTAAATTTAACAAGATGAAATAAAGCTCTTGATTTCCCCACCGAATGTACTCCCTGCTGTGTTTCCGGCCTGTCTCAGTGCTCGGGAAGTGGTCCCCTGGAACACGCCATCTGTTAAGTCAATGCCTGGAAAGCATCCCTCTGTGGCTCCCCTTCTGTTGTCTCCAGCTAACCCAGCAACTTATCTCTCTTCCACATTGTCCCTTGGGACGGCCCTCTTTTCTCTGTCCAAACACCTAAACATACACACACCCTGTGGTCCACCTATTTTCTGTCACCTGTAGAGATAATCCTTGCACTGTTCCTCCTCACCAGGTTCAGCAGTTGGAGAAGGGGTCACCTGGGAAGCTGAAGGTAGTGGCTAAATCTACGGAAGGAACAGAGATGATTGAGGGCCTTTACAACACGGTGAGTTTCTGTCGTGTGAGCAGTGGGTGGACGAACACGCTCATAAGTTAGTGCAGATGAAACTTAGGGGAAAATTATACCAGCATTAACTCTTTTCTTGATTCTTCGTGAGAGTCTGATACATATGGAAGGTGGTTGTGCTGTTGACATTTGATAGTTTTCAGCGGCACACGAAGCATACGATGGTAATATACGTGTGTGTGTGACTATGCAGAGAACAAAATCTGGAAGCAGGTATACCTGCTTTTAGTGCTTACTTCTGGGGAATTAGATGTCTTATACATTCCTGCATTTGAATATTTTTGCAATAAACATTGAATATACTTTATAATCAAAACAACAATAAAGATATTTTCAAAAACAAACAATGTAAAATCTCCAAACAGTGTGACTAGTCCCTGGACTTTTGGGGGTGGCAACAATTCTAATTTAAACTGATGATACTTAGAGACCATTTCTTTTGTAAACTGTAGTTTATACCTTTAACATAAACTGTACACTTGTGTTTTACACACTCTTATAACATGATTCTTTTCAATTAAAAGTAGATAACGTGGAGAGGCTCACCAAAGCCAAAAATACGTAAAACAAAAGTAAAAATCAGCCTCTGTTCAGATTTCGATTAGGACTGCGGTGGATGCGTAACCAGTTGGAAACACTGGACTTCTTTGCAGTGTCCATTCTCCCAGTCCATGAACATGGTATATCTGTCCTTTGACTTAAGCCATCTGTCATAGTTCCCAGCAAATTTAGTACATTTCTCGGTAGACATCAAGAAGGTCTTCTGTTAGATTTATTGCTAGGTACTTACATATTTCTGTATAGTTACAAACGGTGTTTTATGAAAACAGTGTCATTGTCTTTCCCTGTTTGCTGCTGACGTACAGAATGCAGCTGATATGTGTGATCTGATTTAGTACTCAGTAAGCTTGCGGAAGTCCTATTTGGTTATGTATCCTTAGACTATGTGGGGTCTTCTTTGTCCATGTTCCTATCAAGGGTTTTGCTTCCTCCTTTCCACTGTTTCCCTTTCCTCCTTTTTCTTGCACAAGGGCACCAGCCATGGCCTCCAGTGCAGTGTTAACAAGAAATGCAGAGCCAGGTGCTCCTGTCTGTTCTCAGGGTCGGAAGGAAGGCTTTCACTGTTTCATGGTTATAGAGTAAGGTGTTCCATAGGGTTTGGGTAGATATTCTTAATCACGCTAAAGAAATCATTTTCTATTTCTCGTTTGCTAAGTGGTTTCATTTGTTATTTGGGTTTTGTATGTTTGTTTGTTTTAAAAGTCAGGATTGGATATTTAGCTGTAAGATTGTTTCTTTTGTAGCTGTTAATGATTTTTTTTTCTTTAATCTGTTAGTGTGTTGAATTACATTGGTTTTCTAATGTTCAGTCAACTTTGCATTCCTGATAAACCCAACTTGGTAATGGTCCTTTTTATATATTGTTGGATTTGGTTATTTAGAATTTTTGCATCTATATTCAAGAATTGTATTGGCTTATAATTTTCCTTTCACGTACTGAACTTTTCAGATTTTGGTATCAAAGTTATTCTAGCTCACGAAAGATGTTTGGAATATGTTCCTTCTTTCTCTGTTCTCTGGAGGCGTTTAGTAATATTAGTATTAGTTCTTTGCATGTTTGATAGAATCCACTGATGCAAACACCAGGGCCTCGAATGTTCAGTGAAGATATATTCAGTTTTCTTTAACAGTCAATGGACCTTTTAAAGCTTTCTACTTTTTTCTATATCAACTTTTGATTTGTTACATTTTCTCAGAATTAGTCTGTTTCATCTAAGTTATCAAATGTATTGGTATAAAGTTGTGCAAAATATCTAAAATTGTGAATTGTTTATTTTTGTAATGATGTATCATTTACATGTAGTGATATACACAGTTCAGTTGGCTTTGACAAGTGTACATGTTTCTGTAATGCACACTCCTTTGAGAGTAACAGAGCATTTCTGTGGAGTCGGAAAGCTGTCTCGCACCCCTTCCCAGTACCTTACCCCAAGCAACCCTGATCTGGTCTGTCACCAGAGACCAGCTGTTCCTATTTAGATGTCACGATGTGGAGCCACGTGGTACGTGCTCCTTGGGGTCTGACTCGGGATCCATCCATGTGGCGTGTATCAGTGGCTGGCTCTTTTCACCATATGAATTGTCTGAATGTACCACAGGTCACTTTCCTGTGGAGGGATGCCAGGCTGTTTGCCCCTGGGTTCTTGTGACGAAAACTCTGTGAAGGTTCTTGCGTGAGGCCTTCTGTGGACACACGCTTTCCTTTCTTGTGGGTAAATACCTAGCAGTGAAATTGCTTGGTCATTGGGGACTTCCTGTGTTTAACTTTTGGGGAAGCTGCCAGACAGCTTCCAAATGATTGTCTCAATCTATATTCCCACCAAGGATGCATGAGTTGTGGTTGTCCTGTAGCCTCACCAACATTTGGGGTTGTCGACTTTCTTGTTTAAGCCGCTCCAGTGCATGTGTAGTGGAATCTTGTTATAGGTTTAACTTGCATCTTCCTAGTGACTACAGTGATGTTTGGCAACTTCTCATGTGTTTTTTGGCCGTTTAAATATTTTCCCTTATCAAGTGTCTGTTTGAGTCTTTGGCGCATTTTTGGTTGGGTTATTGAATTTTATTTGGAATTGCAGGAGTTCTGTGTGTGTTGTGGGTACATTCCTTTTTCAGATGTGTGTGTGTGAATATTTCTTCCCACCTAGTTGCCCATTTAGTTTTTTATGGCATCTTTTGATGAGCAATAGTTTTAAATTTTTGCTGAAGTTCAGTTCATCAGATTTTTGTTTTATGATTAAAGTTCTCTGCGTGCTCTACCCAGAGGTTGTGAAGATATTCTACATTTTCTTCCTGAAGCTTTATAGCTTTATCTTTTATGTTTAAGCCTGTAATTCATCTTGAACCAATTTTTGTTTACAGTGTGAGGTAGGAATTGAGGTTCTTTTTCTTCCATGTTGATACCCAGAGCCATCTGTGAAAAGACTTCTCTTTGTCCATTGAGTTGCTTTGGTGCCTTTGTGATCATGTGGTGTTTAACTGTGGGTCTGTTTCTGTCCTCTCTGACCTGTTTTGGTCATTGAAGCTTTATAGTAAGTACTAGACCAGGGAGGGTAGGCTCTCTAGCTTTGCATAGGGCCTTTCCATATGAAATTTTTTTATTGAAGTATAACTGATTTACTTTACAACTAATGTTGTGTTAGTTTCAGGTGTACAGCAAAGTGATTCAGATATATGTGTGTGTGTGTGTGTGTGTGTGTATGTTCTTTTTCAGATGTTTTTCCAATTATAGGTAATACAATATACTGAATACAGCTCCCTGTGCTCTACAGCAGGTCCTTGTTGATCATCTACTTTATACATAGTAGTGTGTACCTGCTAATCCCAAGCTCCTAGTTTATCCTCCCCACCTTTTCCCCTTTGGTAACCATAAGTTTGTTTTCTATGTCTGTGAGTCTGCTTCTGTTTTGTGAATAAGTTCATTTGTATCATTTTTTTAGATTCCACATATAAGTGATATCATATGATACTTGTCTTTGACTTACTTCACTTAGTATGAAAAGCTCTAGGTCCATCCATGTTTCCAATTCGTTAAAAAAAAAAAAAAAGTCCTGCTGGGATTTTGATTGAGATGGTATTGCTTATGTAGATGAATTTGCGAGAACTGACATCTTAACAACAGTGATTTTTCCAGTACACGAACCTCATACATCTTTCCATTTGTTTGCGAGTTCTTTAGTTTCTCTCAGCAGCTTTTTGTCATTTTGCTCTAGAGGTCTTTCATGTATTTTGTCAGATTTATCTCTGAGTGTTTCGTATTTTTAAGCTACTGTAAGTGGTATTTTAAACTTTAAGTTTTCAGTGGTTAGTAGGTAGTACATAGAAATACAAATGATTTTTGTATATTGGCCTCCTTAGGAGTTGTTCTGCATAAAGCACCAGTTTTGTTTCTTCTTTCCAATCTGTGTGCTTTTATTTCTTTTTCTTGCCTTGTTACACTGATTAAGACATCCACAACAGTGTTGAATGGACATTGTGAGTCCCCCATCTCAGCAGTGAGGCCGTCTTTCATCACAGCTGGGGCGTGAGCTCTCGGGTTTTGCAGGTGCCTTTTATCAGGCTGGGGAAGTGCTCTTTTATTCTGAGTGTGCTGAGGACTTTATTAAAATCCTCAACGGGTGTTCAGTTTTGTCAAATGCTGTCCCCACATCTATTGGGATGACTAAGTTGTTTTCTCCTTTATTCCGTTAATATGGTGAATTACACTGATTGATTTTTGTATGTTAAACCAGACTTGTATTTTGGGGACAAAGCCCACTTTGGGGACAAAGCTGACATCTGTTAAGGGTTTTGCATCTGTGTTCCCGAGGAGTGCTGGCTTCTCATTTTCTTTTCTTTTCCTGCCCTTGTTTGATTCTGTGTCAGGTGATTGTGCCGGCCTTCTACAAAGGACTTGGGACGTGGTCCCTCTTCTGGGTCCCGGAGACTTTGTGTATCATTAATGTTATTTCTTTTTTTAAAAAAAATTATTGATTTATTTTATTTATTTTTGGCTGCACTGGGTCTGCGTTGCGCACAGGTTTTCTCTAGTTGCGGCGAGCAGGGGCTACTCTTCATTGCGGTGTGCAGGCTTCTCATTGTGGTGGCTTCTCTCGTTGCGGAGCACGGGCTCTAGACGCGCGGGCTTCAGTAGTTGTGTCACGTGGGCTCAGTACTTGTGGCTCGTGGACTCTAGAGCTCAGGTTCAGTAGTTGTGGCACACGGGCTCAGTTGCTCTGTGGCATGTGGGATCTTCCTGAAGCAGGGCTCGAACCCGTGTCCCCTGCATTGGCAGGCGGCTTCTCAACCGCTGCGCCACCAGGGAAGTCCTTAGTGTTATTTCTTAAGTGTTCCATAGACTCTACCAGTGAAGTCACCTGGGTCTGGAGTTAACTTATGGGAAGTTTATACATCGTGGATTCAGTTTCTGTAGTGAGTATAGAGTTCCTTAGTCTGCTAGGGCTGCCATAACAAAGTGCCACTAGGTGGGGTTTCTCTCGCCTCTGGAGACCAGACCCCTGAGATCAAAGTGTGAGTAGACTGGTCCCCTCTGAGGCCTGTCTCCTGGGCGTGTAGACGGCCGGCTTCTCCGTGTGTCCTCACGTGATCACCGCTCAGTTTTTGTTGTGTGTGTCCCAAAAACCTCTTCTTATATAAGGACACACGTCAGACTGGGTTTAGGCCACCCTAATGGCCTTGTTTTATCTTAATCACCTCTGCAAAGGCCCCATCTCCAAATACAGTCACATTCTGAGGTTCTGGGGGTTAGGGCTGCAACATGAATTTGGGGAAGGGGCACAGTGCAGCTCATGACGTAGGGTTACTCAGACTTGTATGGGTGCAAGTTTGGTACATTCTGTCCTTCAAGGAATCTATTTTGTCTAAACTGTCAAATTTATTGGCATAGGGTGTTCATAATATTCTGTTACTGTCCTTTTAATGTCTGAAGGGTCCATAGTGAGGTTCCCTCTGTCATTCCTGTTATTAATCGTTTGTTTTTGCTCTCTCTCTAAATGTAGGTTTTGTTAGCAATTGGTCGTGACTCCTGTACGAAGAAAATCGGGCTGGAGAAGATTGGTGTCAAAGTCAATGAGAAGTGAGTCCCGGGCATCACCACCCAGCGCTGCACGGGGCAAGACCCAACGCTGCACGGGGCAAGACCCAGCGCTGCACGGGGCAAGTCCCGGCGCTGCACGGGGCAAGACCCGGCGCTGCACGGGGCAAGTCCCGGCGCTGCACGGGGACAGTCCCTGCGCTGCACGGGGCAAGTCCCGGCGCTGCACGGGGAGAGTCCCTGCGCTGCACGGGGCGAGTCCCAGCGCTGCACGGGGAGAGTCCCAGCGCTGCACGGGGCAAGACCCGGCGCTGCACGGGGCAAGACCCTGCGCTGCACGGGGCAAGTCCCGGCGCTGCACGGGGAAAGTCCCGGCGCTGCGTGGGGTAAGTCCCAGCGCTGCATGGGGCAAGACCCAGCACTGCACGCGGCACGACCCAGCACTGCACGGGGCACGGTGTTTCTACACATCAGCTCATGGAGACTCTTATCTAATTACTAACATGCAAAGTTTCGATGCTTTAAATTTACTTTGTAAGTACTGTGGCAGCTCTGTATTATCAATTTTTTCATTAATTAATTGATAACTCTTCATGTTTTTCTTAAATATCTCATGCATTAAACAGTTATTTAAAAAAAATTGTGGGAATGTATTCACCTACTTTCTGTGATTTAGAATGAATTTGTATGTCCTTGATCAGGCACAGAGAAAAATTTCAAAGCTATGGGTTTGAGTCTGGGGGACTCTAGAGATACTTTGGCACCCAGAAAGTGGGCCCAGGTTTTCAGACAGAAGGGTGTTTCTTCAGGAGCCGGAGGTGCCCGGTTGTCTGAGCCTGCAGACGCTTCACGACACAGTTGCCTGAGCGCTTAGCGGGGTCTTTCTCTCTGAATCAGCCTTTCCCTGGACGGGCGTTCGTGTCCAGCAGTGCAGCGTCGTCGTAATGTCTTTTTTCTTTCCAAACGTAACAGGACTGGCAAAATCCCAGTGAACGACGTGGAGCAGAGCAGCGTGCCCTATGTCTACGCCGTCGGGGACGTCGTGGAGGGTCAGCCTGAGCTCATGCCCATCGCCGTGCAGGCGGGCAGGCTGCTGGCTCGAAGGCTTTTTGGGGGCTGTTTAGAAAAGGTAAGTTTCTTACTGCTGTTTCTGAGATAATGTCTAAAGCAAAATCGTGATTTGAGGGCAATCAGTACAGCTGGCACCGTGCGCCTGTTTTGCCGGGGAAGCTTCCCCCTAAACTGTTTGCAGTTCCGTACCGTTTACTGGTGGTTTAAATAAGTATCTTATGCGTATCTTAACGTGCAAGCCATTGTACTGGGTGACGTACGGGGGGCGCCCAGGTAGGGATGTCCTGTCTCCTGACTGGAGGGGTCTGGAAACGCGTCCTGGGCGGATGCTGCTCTGTCACCGGGTGGCAGGGCCCTGCGGCCCGGGGCGGACGGGGCCGGCCTCTGCGCATGCCCAGCCCGTGGACCTGGTCTAGCCACCCTGCTTCTCCGGGCTCCGGGCTCTGTTTCAGCCGACGCACGGCTGACGGTGCATGTGGCGCCCCCTGCAGTCTCCCCACCTCCCGCAGTCTCTGGTCACAGACGAGCCTCTTGCTCTGCAGGCTCTGTCTGCCGGGGCCGACGGTGGTCTCGGGATCCCCCAGCCCTACGCGTCAGGAGAGCAGGGACCCGTGCGCTGCTGGCAGATGAGGGGCAGCGGGGGAGGTGGCCGGGCTGCGTGGGGTGGGGGGCTCAGGGGGCCTGCTGTGCTGCCCCAGCCTCAGTGCAGAGAGAGGCCTGGCATGTGCTGGCAGAGCGGGGGGTCCCACAGCTGGGAGGGAGGAGTCTGGGAGCCAATCTGGTGTCAGATCATCAAGAATCTGGGAGGCTGCAGTGAGGAGCTTTTACGTCCCCCAGCGTTTCATTCAGAAAGGCGTTAGACTGCAGAAGGTCTAGTGACAGTCACCCTACGGACCTCCCACCCGGACCGTATGTCCCCCAGCGTTTCATTCAGAAAGGTGTCAGACTGCAGAAGGTCTAGTGACAGTCACCCTATGGACCTCCCACCCGACTGTGCAGGTGTTAATGCCTCCCGCCTGCATTGCCCGGTATGTGGATGTTCAGCACAAAGACTGTTTTGCTGCGCTTCTGGAAGTGAGTGGCAGGCGCTTTGCCCCCAGAAAACGCTTTCAGCAAGCGTCCCCTAAGAGCAAGGGTGCTCGCCTCCATAACCACAGCTGCCTCTCCGCGCTGAGGAAGTGAGCAAAGTGCGTCACCCGCGGGCACACGTGCGCATCGCCTGGCACATCTGGCTTTTCAAGCTCTTAGGTCTCTTTTAATCCGCTAGAGCCCCTGCCTCTATTTACCTGTTTCTTTGCTTTATTTCTCATGATGGTTTTTTTTTTTTTTTTTTTGCGGTACGCGGGCCTGTCACTGCTGTGGCCTCTCCCGCTGCGGAGCACAGGCTCCGGACGCGCAGGCCCAACGGCCATGGCTCACGGGCCCAGCCGCTCTGCAGCATGTGGGATCTTCCCGGACTGGGGCACGAACCCTTGTCCCCTGCATCGGCAGGCAGACTCTCAACCACTGCGCCACCAGGGAAGCCCTCATGACGGGTTTTTTGACGGATCCAGGCTACTCTTCTTGCAGAGTGTCTCACGTCCTGGGTTTCTCTGATGCTTTGCCTGAGCAGGTTCAGGTGGGATGTTTGGGGCCCGGCTTCTTCATAAGGAACTCCGTGTGCTGTGTTTCACCACCAGGTGCCCAGCGAGGTCGTGTGTGGAGACCTCCTGGGTACACGGAGGTGTGGGTGGGTGCAGGGTGACTGGGGCCGTGGCCCTGCTGGCCTCGGTGGGGGCAGGGGTGTGAACGGATGGGGAGCTGTCCCCTCCCCAGGGCATGAGCACCGGGCTCTAGGAAGCACAGCAGTTGTCTGAGGTCCTGAGAAGCGGATCCCAGGGGCGGTGGGCGGAGACGTGAGAAGACAGGGCAGCGTGTGTGCAGAGAGAAGTCAGAGGACCAGGGCGGGAGGAAGGCTGCAGGTGGGGTGAGGCGCGGGCCCGCTCAGGTGGAGGTCGGAGTTCAAGGTGTGGGACGTGCTTTAGGTGAAAGGGGAAGCTGGGGAGTTTCCTGTTGATTTTCCTCAATTGATGTGAAGCACGAGAAAAGCACCTGTTGAGAATGAGGCGTCCCCTGTAAGCCACGGGACGCAGGGTTGACGGCCAGAGTGATGAGCAGCCGAGGACCTAGGAGAGGTCAGGAGCTGCTGCGTGCAGCCGTCTGCACTTCTGTGGGTTCCTGTAGCCGTGCTGGGAAAAGAACAAATGCTTGGCTGGTCCGTGATTTGCAGGTCGTGGAACACGACGTGTCGGGGCCGAAGGTGAGGGTCAGGCTGGCACGCGGTGTCCACATTGTCCACCGGGTGCAGGGACGCCCGGTGGTGCGTGATTGGCTTTTCTCTTGGGCCGCAAAGCAGCGCCTTGCTCAGGCCGTCACGTCGACGAGGTTTCTCGTGAGGATCCCACAGTAACCTGGAGGGAGAACCAGGCTGGGGTGGGGCTGGGCTCGAGGCTGCTCTGGGCCCCGAAAGGGTGGGGTTCCTGGTTGGCTACCACTCTGGCTGAGCATTTCTTCCTGTCCAACCACCACCCAGGGGCTTCACCACTGGGGGCCTCTCTCTTCGCCTCTAGTTCATATCCTACAGAGGGAAGAATTTGATGGACGCGCAGCGCTGGGTCTTGCCCCTTGCCCCTTTTCCTCTTGCAATGTGGGCAGCCGGTCGGTCCCTTTGGGTTGGAGTCTCCCCTGAGCTAGTCACCTGTGAGCTGTTGGCGGGGTGGGGGAGGTTGTGCGGTGGGCACCGCTGCCCTTGCGGAGCTGTGGGCGGGAAGCACAGTGACCTTCCTCTCTGGCTCTGCCCGCCCCCTTTCTCGGCCCCGCACACGCTTTCTCTCTGTGCAGTCACAGTCTCCAGACAGGCGTGCGCCTGTGCTCACACTCGCGCCCCGGGATGCAGGGCTGCTCGGGACGGCGTGTGGGGCTCAGGGTCTGCAGCCTTCCCGTGATGTCCTCCTGTGCTCTGTCCCAGGCTGATAAGGGCCCTGAAGGGTCCCATCTCCGGGGCCCGCGGTGTGGTGGCCCTCCATGCGCGTGGCCGTCTCCCCGGGGCGGGCTGGGCCGCTCACCCTGCCCTGCCCAGCTGAGCGGCTTCTCCGCTCATCCCTGCAGGGGCACGGTCATGTGCACGGCTGCGGTGGCCCAGGTCCCGGTGCAATGGCAGCGCGTGGTCCCTGCCCCGGAGTCGGGGCGCGCCCGTCTGCTCGGTGACTCAGTTGCCTGAAGCGCTGGCAGTGAGAGTCACCTGCACGGGGCCGTGCTTGTTGATCTTCCTTTTACAAATGTGCGTCGTATGGATTTTCCCTGTAAAAAGGACCACAAAATAAAAGACCGTGACTGGTTTGTCTTGCAGTGTGACTATATCAATGCCCCCACCGTGGTGTTCACGCCCCTGGAGTACGGCTGCTGCGGGTACGCGGAGGAGAAAGCCGTGGAAGTGTACCGGAAGGAGAATCTGGAAGTAAGGTGGTGTGACTGTGGCATGTTCAGACCTTCTCTTTTAATCCACGGTTTGTCTTCAGCCACTTTTTATTTTGTAGTTTTGCGAGTTACTGTACTGGTTGTATTGTAGGAAATTGTATTCCTACTTCAGGAAAATTGGAAATTAAATAACGTGAACCCTGTCTGTAGCAAACTGTAATAATCACACAGCTGGGGAAAGAAGGACACGCTGCGTGCATCAGGGCTCCGAGCTGCAGCAACAGGCGTCTGCCTGAGGAAGCTGACGGGAGGGTCGCTGTGAGACCTTCGGGGGCGCGGGAGCGTCCGAGGCCTTGGGCAGGGGTGGGAGCCAGGAGCTGGGAGACGCGTCAGCTCCTCTCCCTGGTCGGGGTTCATGTGTGTGTGCGGGCAGTGCTGTCCCTGCAGGAACAGAAATGCACGTAGCGGCAGAATGTGGCCCTTCCCTGCTCCGAGTTCACCCGTAGTTCTGGCCTTTGGAGGAACTGACTGACTCACTGTTGTTCGTCTCAGTTACAAATTATGAGGGACGTTCGCTGGTCCGGGCTGGGTCTGCCGTCCACCCCCGCCCGCTTGGCGTGACAGGAGCCAGACACAGGCAGGACCTGGTCCGGGACCCTCCGCCACCCGCGGGCTCAGGGGAGGGGCAGGTCCGGGGCTGTCGGCCAGCTGGGGGCTCCTCAGACGCCCCGAAGGTGCTCTCGCCTCCCCTCCACCCCTGCCTGTCTGGTCCTAACTGCCTCGTAAGCAGGAGGGGCGGGGAGGTGAAAAGGGTCAGAGGTTTAGGACTACTCGATGTTTGAAGCCGCAGGCCCTCCCCTGGCTGCAGGAATCCTCTGAAGCACGGCGCTGAGGCTCCCGCGCTAAATGGCCGAGTGACTTCCTGAGACTCTCCTTTACGTTTCCCGGCTGGGGGACCAGGATGATGACAGACGGTGCTATTTTAGGTGGTGTTTTTGATGGGAAATTTCCATTTTAGAGGACTTTATTTGATAAGTATTTATAATTCACTTCTGGTAATAATGAACCACCCATTTGCAGTGGTGAACTTTTACTTGGGTCTTGGAAAAGTGATGGTAACAATTATGGATTTAACACTTAGTTCTAAAACTTTCTGAAATCAATGAGCAATTAAGCTTGGCAGGCACGTGAGAGGAAGGATGCAGGAGGCTGTACCCCAGATAAAGGGATGTCTCTGTAGGAAGGGTTCCCAGGTTTGTGGGGTTACTTTAAGGTCTCTTTCCTAAGGCTCACTGCAGATCAACTCACCTAGTCTGTACATTTATTTATTGCATTTTACAGTACTGAAAATTTGATCTATTAGTATTTTTTTAATATTCCAACTATAAAGAGGAATGAGGAAGCCTCTCATAAATACACATATAATTTCTTTCAAATGAGGAAATTATGGTGAAAAGAAGATGAGGGTAGAAACAATAAGACAGTGTAAGAAAAAAGATTAATTTGTTCACAAAATTCATGCCATAAAGTCCGGTGGACTTTCATCTCTCTGATAATGCACTTGTATGCAGAGTATCTAAAGAACTCTTACAACTCAACAATAAAAAAACCCCCAAATGACCCAGTTTTTTAAAGGGCAAAGAATCTGAATAGATGTTTCTCCAAAGAACATACACAAATGGCCAATAAGCACATGAAAAAGTTCTCAGTATCATTAATCGTCAGGGAAACGTACATCCAGACCTTAGTGAGATACCACAGGGATGATTTGTAAAAATGTTCACCATTTCTGTGGGTTGTCTTTCCACCTTCTTGATGGTGCCCTTTGAAGCACGAAAATCTTTCATTCTGATGAAGTCCAGTATGTCTTTTTTGTTTTCTGTTGCCAGCCACATGGACTTTTGGTGTCACTTCTGGTAAGTCAGTGCCTAATCCAAAGTCGTGAAGATTGATGCCTATGTTTTTTCTTCTAAGAGTTTTACAGTTTTCAGCTCTTACGTGTGGGTCTGTGGTCCATTCGGAGTTATTTTCTGCACACGTGTGAGGTAGGGGTCCGACTTCCTTCTTCTGCATGTGGATGACCATTTCTCTGGGAACAGTTCCTTCCTAGTAGAGGAAACATCGCCAGTGATCCAGCTGCAAATCTGAGCATAATTGGGAGGGTGGGGAAGAGAGTGCAGGGGCCGGGGAAGAACGGGTGAAATCCTCCTCAACAGGGCGAGTCAGTAAGTGAAGCCGAGCACGGAGAGTCGCGTGAGAGCAGCGCGAGCGTGTTGTGTAGAAGCCCGGGGGCGACCGACCGCGCGCAGGACGTGCAGGTGGTTGTGCCGACTGGTTAAAGGGGGCACCGGGGCGGCCCAGGCGGCTGGGTTCATCACAGAGCTTTGAAAATCCACAGTTAGTGAGCATAATTTGATTAAGAGATTAAAACTTTTAAAAAAGACAATCATGGGAGATTCTTTGTTTGTTTTGGCCTCTTGCCACGTGGCGTGGGGGATCTCAGTTCCCCGACCACGATCGAATCTGCGCTCTCAGCAGTGAAAGCACCTGGTCCTAAGCACTGCACCGCCAGGGAATTCCCAGGGGTGATTCTGAATAAGGAGAGTACTGGGGGGAGACCAGTCCTGTCAGAGACTGAAATGTATCCTCTAACTACACTAATTAGACTTGCGCCGGAGTGGCACGCAGGTGGGCAGGAAGATTAGTGGGACAGAATCTGGAGCCCAGATTGATTCAAGCGCTTAGAAGAGTTAACGTGTGGTAAAGGTGGTATTTTAAATCTGTGGGAAAGGATATTCATTTAAGGGTGCTGGAGTCTAAGGGGACAGCCTTCAGGGAAAATATGAAGTTGGGTCCACGCTTCACACCCACTTTGAACCAGAAGGATCAGAAACTTAAATAAAGTAAAATCTTCCAAGTACTAGGAGGAAAAACACAGCTCACACACACGAGGAAAGGAGCGGGAGGGTGTGGGATGAGGTGTGGGTGCAGGGGCTCAGGGCGCATCAAAGCCAGGAGCCTGCAGTTTCAGAAATCCTGTTTAAAACCTTGGAGTTTGCACCATTTCTTTTCTTAACCCTAGGGGTGTATTTTAGGAGTACTACCTTGAGATGAAGAAGCATTTATCTTCTGTTCCTAATAGCCACAGAGATTGACAAGTTTGTATTAAAATATGAGGAAGAGTTTATTTCTCTTCTGTTAAATACACATTAAACCTAATGTTTTTTGTTACAAGTAGCTGTGAACTATGATGTGTTTTAAATAAAATGTCATTTCAACTACGTATGCATTAACCACTGATGCTTCCTTAACTTTTAAAATGGTTACTTCTGGACAGTGGGATTTTTTTTCCCACTTTCTTTGTAATTCTCTGCACTGTGTTATTCTTTTAATAACTTTGTATCATTGTTATAAAAACAATGAAGACAGTATTCCAGCTGTAAAATACATAATCCTATTAAAGAACAAAGAGCCAGTACTTCTGTCCCTCCACCGCGGGGGATAGTTGAGAACACATTCTCATCCTGGCAGCGCACACAGATCCACCGCCTTCTGTGTGGAGTGGTTAGGCGGAGGGCCACCGGGACGTGTAGCTGCCCCGAGGGGATGAGGGGACGGACGCTGTGTGGTCCGTCCCTGAGGCCTGAGCAGGTTGGGAGCCTTCGAGGTACCCTGGGCTCTGGCGGAGGGGGGCCTTCAGGTGGCGGGGGCAGTGTTCCTCATACCGTGGGTGGCTGGACTGTCTGGTGGCTTCTGCTTCTCCTACATTTGGTTTGAATGTGAACCTCACAGGAGGCGTGTGAACCGATGGAGGGCAGGACCCAAGGCTTTCTTTACTGTCTCAGCCCCACAGGGCCTGGAGCGTTGGCTGCTTGGAGAGTAGCCCTCTAGGTGCTTGGGAAGCGAAGTTAGTTAATGGGAGATGTTTCGGGACGAACAGCAGAGCAAAGCAAAGGTCACACACTCTGCAGATAGCAGTTAGGAGCTCACCCAGATGCTCCCGTCAGATTCATAAGCTGGGATCATGCAAGTTTCAACTTCTGAGAGCTGGTACAGAAATTGTCGTCTTTGTATAAGGAGGAGCCTGTCAAGCGGCAGTCTCCGTGGACACCGACCTTGGCCTCTCTCTTGCAGGTCTACCACACTTTGTTCTGGCCTCTCGAGTGGACAGTGGCCTGCAGAGACAGCAACACCTGTTACGCGAAGATTATCTGCAGTAAATTCGACAATGTACGTCATACGGTTGGAAGCAGGAATGTTCTAATTGTAAAACAAATCTTTTATTCTATTATTTGGGTTTTTATAATCTCTTTAACGATAGCTCTAAGGGCCAGGTGGAAATCCGTGAAACTGTTACCCAGGCACTGTGTCTGAAGAGTGACAGCTGGGCAGTGACTTACCTTTTCAGAGTCATCGGAATGTGTCACTCCAGAGCTGTCTACCTTGGCAGTTTAGAACCACAGGATCTGTGAAAATTTGGGTCATCGGTGATGAAATGTAAGGAGTATGTTTGTGTACATTTGGAAATACAGGCATACCTCGAAGGTATTGTGGTTAGGTTCCAGACCACTGCAATAAATCGAGTTTTGCAGTAACGTGAGCCACAAAATTCTTTGGTTTCCCAGTGCTTATAAAGGTTATGTTTACACTATACAGTAGTCTCTTATGTGTGCAATCGCGTTACGTCTAAAAAGACAATGTACGACCTTAATTTAAAAATATGCTAAAAAACCCTGACCATCACCTGAGCGTCAGCCAGCTGTAGCCCTTCTGCTGGTGCAGGGTCTCGCCTCCGGTGCTGGCGGCCGCTGACTGATCAGGATGGAGGCTGCTGAGGCTGGGATGGCTGTGGCCATTTCTGAGAACAAAGCCACCATGAAGTTCGCTGCACTGATGGCCTCTTCCTTTCATGAATGATTTCCCTGGAGCAGCAATGCTGTTTGGCAGCATTCTACCCACAGAACTTCCTTCAAAACTGGAGTCAATCCTCTCAAGCCCCGCAGCTCCTTGATCAACGAAGTTTGTGTCACATCCTGAGGCCTTTGCTGTCGTTTCAACTACCTGCACAGCCTCTTCACCAGGAGCAGGCTCCGTGTTAAGAAAGCGCTCTCTTTGCTTATCCATGAGGAGCGGCCCCTCATCCGTTCCCAGGTTTCATCGCAAGATGGCAGCCATTCAGTCCCATCTTCAGGCTCCACTTCTAGTTCTGGCTCCCCTGCCGTTCCCACCACGTCTGCAGTCCTTCCTCCATGAAGTCTCGAACCCCTCAAAGTCATCCAGGAGGGCTGGAATCAGCTTCTTCCAAACTCCTCTTCATTTGGATATTCTGACCTCTTCCCATGAATCACAAGTGTTCTTTTTTTTTTCCCCTTAATTTTTATTGGCCACGCCATGCGCGTGAGGCACGTGGGATCTTAGTTCCCCGACCAGGGATCGAACCCGCGCCCCCTGCACTGGAAGCACGCAGTCCTAACCACCGGACCGCCAGGGAAGTCCCGCAAACGTTCTTAATGGCATCTAGAACGGTGAATCCTTTCCAGAAGGTTTTCAGTTTACTTTGCCCAAATCCATCAGAGGAATCACCGTCTATGGCAGCTACAACCTAACAAAGTGTATTTCTTACATAATAAGACTTGAAAGTCCACATTACTTCTTGATCTACGGGCTGCAGAAAGGATGTTGTGTTGTCAGGCATGAAAACAACATTAATCCCATCGTCCATCTCCATCAGAGCTCTTGGGTGACCAGGTGCGTTGTCAGTGAGCAGTGACCTACTGCCCCTTTCTTGTACTTTTGTCCAAATTTCCATTTCTGGAGTGTCACGCCACCACTCACTGTCTTCCTGGAGCTATGCTGAAAATCACGGACAGGCTTCCATCTCTCAGAAGCTCCTCACTTTCATCAATAAGTGCCTTCCCCCTCTCTGGGCCGCGC
Organism: Monodon monoceros; assembly: GCF_005190385.1. NCBI lineage: Eukaryota > Metazoa > Chordata > Mammalia > Artiodactyla > Monodontidae > Monodon > Monodon monoceros. Next base: position 102,120,552 of record NW_021703780.1, read on the forward strand.
CTTCTCCCACTTTGCTGCACGTGCACCCCTCAAACGTTCCCGTCCACGGCCCCCTGGGAGCGCAGCTCACGGGGTATCCGTTTGCCCACCTGCCACGGGAGTCTGGAGGGTGGGGGGCACAGACTCCTGCCGCCTGTCATGCCCTCTCTCTTCACCTTGTGCACTTTGACCCTGAAGCTCTGGATGAAGAAAAGTGATGCGAAAACATGGAGAGAGGAAGCCTGAGTCCCGGGAGTGCACAGGGACGAACCCGCGTCCCCCGGGGCTGCATGCGCGCAGGGACGAGAGCCGCGCGTCCTTACGGCTCGCGGTCCCTGGGGTGGGGTGTCTGCTGAGCCGACTCGGAGCCGGGCAGCCTGCGTCCTGGGCTGGGAGTAGCGCCTGCTGCCTCCGAACTTAGCCTTATTCCAGCACTGGCTGTTAGTCGGGTTTTGTCGTGTTGTCATTTAGCGCTCTCTCAGTGTAATGCAGAAACGTCCATCATACTGACACACTCCTCCGCGCAGCAGGTAAATTGCCCGTTCCGGTAAAGCTGAGCGCGTGTTCACACAGGATGTGCATTTACTGGCTCACCCAACGGATTCTCGCAGGGCACGGTTTCATGGTGCTGCCCTCTGCTCAGTTCAGCATTAGAGGTGCTTTTCTCTGGGAGTTGCTGTCAGTTTCAACGGTGAACTTGGGATGACAAGATCCCTCTTCAGATCCTTAACCTACTGGCTTCCCTTTGGAAGGATCGGGTGATAGGATTTCACGTCCTTGGACCGAAGGCCGGTGAGATCACCCAAGGATTTGCAGCCGCCATGAAATGTGGGCTCACGAAGCAGCTGCTGGACGACACCATTGGGATCCACCCCACGTGTGCACAGGTACGGACACGGGAGCTTGTAGATGTGGACTCGGTGTGGTTTGGAAAACTGTGATGAAGCATGTTGTCAATAGACAAATTTTATATTCATAACTGCTCTGTATGCCTTAAAGGATGATGTTGATGTCACGTTCAGGACGTGGTTTCTTAGAGCAGAGCTCCAGTACCGACAGCTAAGTGTGAATCCGTGTTGTTTCCTTCCCGTGGGCAGGTGTTCACCACCCTGGAGATCACGAAGTCATCGGGGCTGGACGCCACGCAGAAGGGCTGCTGAGGCTAAGCCGCTGTCGCTTTCCTTGTCCCGCTCCCGTTTCTGTGAACACGGCATGCTCTCGGGTAAGCCCGGGGACAGCGTCGGGGCAAGGAGGCGGGACAGCAGCAGTGCCCTCCACCCGCCTGGCTGACGGGGAGGGGCAGCCACGCTGCGTCCTTGACGTCTTAGCTCGGAGCCGCCAGGTGAGCCAAGACTGACGTCTTCCCCATCAGCTCCCCCGACAGAGCTTTTAATCACACAACTCATCTAAGTCCATGTTCCGGTTGCTACTGTTTTTATCCCCTTGCTTTCCTGAGTCCACGGAGATATTTTCTTTTACGAAACTGACTATAAAGTGGGCATCTCCAGTGCATGGGCGTCTGGGACCCCCCCGTAGCTGCCGCAGAGCACTAGTGCGCCACCTTCTCCCGTGGGCGCGTGTGCAGCCGCCGGCAGGCCGCCTCGCCCTCTTCTGGTTCCCCACAGTGACCACCTGGCCGCTTTCCTCTTCGTGTCATTGGACTGAGCAGAATATCTCACGTCAGAGAGAGGTGCTTGGACTTCTCATGTGGATCTTAAGAATAACATCAAAAAGTTCTCAATACTGTATTACGTGAAATGTAATTTAAAACTTCTTTATTTTTTTGCGGTACGCGGGCCTCTCACTGTTGTGGCCTCTCCCATTGCGGACCACAGGCTCCAGACGCGCAGGCTCAGCGGCCATGGCTCACGGGCCCAGCCGCTCCGCGGCATGTGGGATCTTCCCGGAGCGGGGCACGAACCCGTGTCCCCTGCATCGGCAGGCGGACTCTCAACCACTGCGCCACCAGGGAAGCCCTAATTTTAAACTATTTAAGTGGTTGTTCTCAGTCTGTTTCCTTACAGTCGGGTTCAGTAAGTGAACAGGTCATGTTACGAGATTCCTTTTGAGTTTGCACCCCTGTCAGCATTTAAAAGGCCCTTGAGGTGGGAGGCCCACCCGGGGCCCTTTGGGAACCTTGTTTTCTTGGGAGCAGACTCCTCCAGCACCAGGTTGAGGGTTCCAGGCGGCAATGCCCTCCTGGGCCGTAAGCTGGCTGCCTGCTTCTGTGGTTAGAACATCTGGGCCTACGTTTTAAAAGACGCTCTAAGCCAGGAACCAATCGGGGAGCATCATCTGTGGGCGGGGCCGGGGCGGGGGTTGGGCACCCAGAGTAACGCACACAGGGTCCACTTACAGACCCATCTTTCCACTGGGGAGGCAAAAGCAAGAGAGGCGGGTGGAGTGATCGGGTCGTGTGTGCCCAGGGTGGCACGGCGAGTCGGGCAGGGGCCGGGCTCTCACCTGGCACGCCCACGGCCAGCCCAGCCCTTCACAGACCCAACCCCCGTGTGAGCTCAGAGGGGCCGACAGGGCCCTGGGAGCGTGCCGATGCTCCCCTGATGCTCCTTCTAAGCCGTAGTCCAAGAAGCCATGGCCCAGAGAAGAGTCAAGGGAACCTAAATCAGGCTTAAGGCTGTGGACAGCCTGCTGGGAAGTCCAGCTCCTGCACAGCCCTGGAGGCCCGTGTGGACCCGTCCACCTCCCTCCCAGGCTCCTGGGAGTCTCCTGACAGCACAGCGGTCTCTGCAAACCTCCTCCTCCGTCTCACTCTCCCTTTCTTCTGTGACCGCGAGGTTGGGCCCGCGCGGACCTCTGGACCAGGCTGGCGTCCCCAGCACTGCTCGCCCGGGGACGGGACACCACAGGCCCCAGGCCAGGCGTGACCGCCCGGGCCTGAAAGGCTGCCCCCACCTCAGGGCACGAACAGCTCCGGGGAGGTCCCTGCAGGGCTCCCCTGGGACCAGTCGGCAGCTCAGACCTGCCCTGTCCTGCGTCCCTCCCTCGGCAGGTCCCTCGACTAGAACCTGCATCTCGGGGCTGCTCCGGGGACCCCAGCTGACACGCTCCCCACGTGTTCGCTCGCAGATAAAGGTCTAGGACATCAGGGCAGGAGGAGACCTTGCTTTTTACACCATTTGCCTCTCCTCTCCTCTAGTCCCCACTTGGGACACAGGCGCCCTGGCCACGCTCGCCGTTGCTAGGCCGGTGGCGACCCTGATGGTTCTGAGCCCGGCAGGGCCTCCATGGGGCAGCAGGCCCCGGAGCTGCGCCCTAACCAACCGTACTCCCCTGCGTTGGCCCAGCCCGACGGTTCCGGGGCTGCAGCTAGGGCTCAGTCAAGGTCAGCCAGCAGGCCCCGGAGGTGCGCCCTAACCAACCGTACTCCCCTGCGTTGGCCCAGCCCGACGGTTCCGGGGCTGCGGCTAGGGCTCAGTCAAGGTCAGCCAGAAAAGGAGCTCTAACGCCACCAGGGCGAATTGTTCGCTATTTCTTGGCCTTCTCTTGCACTTAGTCTGAAGGAGGGCTAGGGGGCTCTGCCACCAAACGTGTAGGTGTGGGTGCTCCCGTCCGGGGTCCTCGAAGCTGGAACGCCCGCCAGCCCAGCCCTCACGCAGCTGCCCTCACGGCCATGCCCCGGCCAGCAGGGCTTCAGGCTGGATTCCAACCCACGTGGCTTGGTGGCTGCAGTGTCACTGATTGTGACCTCAGGGGCTTCTGATGCTGCAATGAGCCTGTGGGCCTGGCCCCTGGGGCCCTGGGGCCAGTGCTCACCTGGTGCACGGCAGCCAGGACCGTAGCCAGCGTCTCCCCCCCCCACCCCGCTCTGGCGTCATTCAGGCGGCCCAGTGAGTAGCTGGCCCCTTGGGGGGTTCGCTCACCCACTCCTTTCTGGCTGCAGGCGCCCTGCTGGGGGGCTGGCTTGGGGGCATGGGCAGTGGCCCTCACATCGGCATCTTCCTGGGCAGGGTCAGTGCCAGGCCCTGCGATCCGTACCCTGACTGGGTCCCTGCTGGGAGCGGGGAGGCAGCCTGTGTGGCTGGGAAGGGCAGCCCCAAGTTGGCTTGGGGAGCAGCAGTGGGCCGGAGGCCTGCCCCGGACCCGGCAGGGCCCTCCTGCCCCGCGGGAAGCAGGCTTGGCACAGTTTGCAGGGCCAGGCCCAGGGCTTGGAGGGTCTGCAGGTGGGGCCCAGTGGGCGTGGGGTGCTGTCGCCCAGCCCCTCCAGGACTGCGCCACGTGGCCCAGACACAGCCTGGACCCCACCTCTTCCCCACGTGCTGGGGGAGGGGGGATGCAGGCAGAGCAGTTAACATTTTTTTTTTTTTTTTTTTGGCGGTACGCGGGCCTCTCACTGCTGTGGCCTCTCCCGTTGCGGAGCACAGGCTCCGGACGCGCAGGCTCAGCAGCCATGGCTCACGGGCCCAGCCGCTCCGCGGCATGTGGGATCCTCCCGGACCGGGGCACGAACCCGCGTCCCCTGCATCGGCAGGCGGACTCTCAACCACCGCACCACCAGGAAAGCCCAGCAGTTCACCTTTTAGAGCCTCAGTTTGCTTACCTGAAAATGGGATGATGGTAATATGTCCTCCATCAGATGGAAACATTAAACAAGGTCCTGCACGGAGCTTAACAGGCACTTCACCTCCTGTGCGGACCCAGCCCTGTCCTGGACCAGGGCCCTCTCCTGGCTCCTCGGGGGAGGGGGGCTGAAAGCTTTACCTGATAGCAAAGGGCTGGGGGCCAGGGCCACTGACAGGTCCCTGGTGTCCTCGTAACAACCCTGGTCCCACGTCAGAGGCCGCAAAGGCCCCCTAGCCTGCGCTGGTGTAGAGCTGCCCCGTCCACACGGCCCTTTGCCAGCGGCAAGTCAGGGTCAGGAGGACTCCCTGGTGGGGCCCGGCCTCCGGGACGCTGTGCTCGGGGCTCACAGGCCAGGGCTTCCCGCGTGGCCTTGTCCAGGTGCTCTTTGCCCAGTGGGGCCATCCAGCCTCACGGCCAGCACGCTCTGTCACAACGCCGGGGCACCTGCCCCAGGCAGCCCTCGAAGCCCTCCGGGGGAGCAGCCTGGCCCATCTCTCCACCTCTCCCCCAGGAGAGAAAACCCAATCCCCACTGGGACAGCGGCCTCCTGGGAACCCAGACCCCAGGCTTGGGAAGGGGCGCCTTGTTTCCTGGCGGCTTTGCTCCAGATTTCAGGAGATCCATTATCATGCAAAGTGTTGTCATGGAAACCCAGCTGCTGGGACTACAGAGGGTTGGGTGGGCAGCCCCAGCCTGGGATGGGGGGTGGGCTTCAGGTCTGACAGGGAAGGAGGAGCCAGCAGCCAGTGGCTGCCCTGCTCCAGAGGGGTGTGGCGGGGGGAGTGATGCTGGGGCCAGACGGCCTGTGTGTGTGCTCGCGCTTGTCTGTGGTCAGACGCGGTGCTGGGGGGACCTGACCAGCCTTCGCCTTCTCCACCTGGTTCCTGGCGGCTCAGCCAGTCCCACGACGGGGGACAGGTGCGTGCTGCTGTGAGATGCCTTACTTGGGAGCAGCTCCCGCGGCTCGGTAGGGGTGGGAGGTGAGAAGGGGGGAAAGAGGCACTCCATGTAGTGTCCCCGCGGTGGGCAACTCCGCCCAGTCCTGCCAGGTCCTCCGCGGGCTGTGCTGTGGGGAGCGCGCCCCGGAGCTGTCCTGGTCAAGGGGCCGGGCAGCCCGGCTTTCCTTCCCCACCCCGTCCCTGCGTCGCCAGCGGGGCTGCTTCCAGGGCACTGGCTCCCGGGAACCTGTCTGGGCCGGCGCAGTCAGACCCGCCCGCCAGGCACGTCCGTGGGTGGCTGACAGCATGCACCCGATCCCCACCTGGAACCAGGGCCTCGGCCGGCGCTTCGGGACCTCCCACGCTGGGAGCCGCCGCCCCTGTGGAGCACGGGGTGCCGGCAGGTGGCCGGCATCGGCCCACGAAGTTCACGCACGTGCGGAGGAGCTGGCTGTGGGGACCACGGTGTAGCCACATTAGCACAGCCGCTGGGGTCAAGGGGCACATGAAGCCCCAGTGGTCAGGGCTTAACCCCAGCCCTTCTCAGCCCTGACTTGGGTTACCCTTACTCTTGGGTGCCTTAAAAGAGAACCACTCGTAACTGCTGGGCAGGGAAAATGACCCAGCGACTCGAAAACCACGTGGCAGTTCCCTTTAAAACTAAAAATGGGCCTCCGTCAGCCTGGTGACTGCACTCCTAGGCGCCCACAACAGAGAAACAAAGTCTTGTCTTCGTGCAGAAACTTGTACGTGAACATCTGCAGCAGCTTTATTCGTAACACCTCCAGCCTGGGAACTGCCCCGGGGTCCCGTGGGTGACAGTGGGTCCAGCTCAGCCCTGGGCGGGAGCCCCCGCAGACCCAGCCCTGCGACGGCAGGAGGACGCCAGTCTCCAAAGGGCGCCGGCCACGCGATCCCACCCGTACAACCCCGTGCAGCCACGTCCTCACACAGAGGGGGGCAGATCCGTGGTGGCCGCGGCTGGGGTGCGGTGGAGGGAGGATGTGGCTGCCGGCAGGGGAGCAGCCGGGAGCCTCCTCGACCGTGGGGCGACACGGAGCCGCACACGGCATAGAACCGCATCGAGCTGCACGCTCACACACACACTCATACACACGTACACCCTAACACACACAGACACACATACACACAGCAGAGCAAGCATCCTGGAGCGGGGTGCTGAGGCGGGGCCCCGGCTCACCAGCAGCTCACAGCCCTCCCCTCGGCCCCATCTCCTCGGCAGACAAGGGCGGGCGGTCAGTCAAAGGGAAGCCATGCCATCCAGGTCCCGACTGGCTCCTCCCGCCTGTCTTCCAGCTGTGGCTGAAGGGCGAACCCCAGCTCAGCCCCCTTCTGCGATGGACGTGAAGGCCCCCAAGGGGTCCCACCAGGGTAAGAAGAGTAAGAACAGGACCGAGGAGAAGTTTGCCAGGAAGTTTCCGTACAGGTACCAGACCCTGAGCGTGGACTCTGACCCCTGACCCCAGACCCTAACCCTGGACCCTGAGCCCAAGCCCTAACCCCGAGCCCTGAGCCCAGGCCCTGAGCGTGGACCCTGACCCCTGACCCCAGGCCAAGCCCTGCCTCCCCGCAGGCACCCCAGGAACGCACTCTGGGGCGCAGAGCTGGAGCGGGGCAGTCCTCTGTCCACAGGGAGCTCCCTGACCAGCTCTGCGCTCTGTGACGCGGTCCACCTTCGCCCCCATCCCACCCTGAGCCAAGGGCCTCCAGAGAGGGGCCCAGGGCCCCTGGGCCCCCCCGAGCCATGGCCAACCGCTTCCTTTGGGCCAGTGGCCCTGTCAACCGTTCACAGCACCTGCTCCTGTGAGGGTGTGATGGGATCTGGCTGCGGGAAGGGGGGGGGCCGGGGGAGGAGTTTGCAAAGCCCCAGGGCACTCAGGAGCCAGCAGAGGCCGCTGTGTGCTGAGCAGGCAGGCGGGGCCTGGGAGGCAGTGGGAGGACTGCCAGCTGCTCAGAGCGGAACCTTTGGGGCACACGGCTTCCTCTCCAGCGCCCGCAGCAGGCGGGGCTGGACACCTCACCTCCACCCTTGTTCTGTCGCCAGGCCCCAGACTCTGTCCTGTGAGGCCCAGTGTGGCAGACGCACATGGCAGAGTGGCCCTTACGTGAAGCAAGGGGAGGCTTACACCTGGGGCCTGGGGCTCCCGGGGCCAGGCCGCTGCTGCAGGGCCGAGACATAACTCTGGGCCTGCTGCTGGCCCAGATCTCAGCTCCACTGCTTCCTAGCTGTGTGACCTTGGGCAAGTCACTTAACCTCTCTGTGCCTCAGTTTCCCCATCCATAAAGGGCAGAGCAATACCTACCTCCCGGCATGGTTATCAAGCACTCAGAGCAGCGCCTGGAACGTGGAAAGTTCCAGGCGAGCGAGAGCTATTCCACGTGGCTGGGCTGTAGCCCCCAAAGATGCCAAGTGCTCCTGTAGGTTTTCCTGGCTGACGGAAACCAACGCGGAGCCCCTGCAGCCCTGGGAGGTCACGAAGACGAGCAGCTCGCTGCGGGAGCAGCTGCCCCTGCAGAAGACGTTGGTGCCCACGAGGTCCGTCCCGGTCAGAGGGTGAGTCTCAGGCCGGATGTCACCGGCGCTGCCTGCGGACCGTGCCGCCCGGCCTTCCACCTGGTCCACACACGAACACACTACGTCCAGGCTGAGGAAACTGGAGCCCCGGGGAGACACTAGAGCCCGCGGTCCCTCCTGCAGCCGGCAGGGCAGCTCGGGCGGGCCTGGCCTCATCTGGGGCCTCGTCCACGGGTGGTGAATCAGGGCTGAGCATAGAGTGGAGGAGAGCCAGCTCTGGGGGTTGGAGGGGCCGGCAGGGGACCCGCACTGGGCAGCGCGCGCACACACACACACACACACACACACACACGGGGGGTGGGGGGGACGACACGTAACGAAACACCGAGACACCCTGATAAGGACCCCGCACATGCAAACCTAAAGACGCACAGACACATCCACCCGCCCTGAACCGGGACTGGCACTCAGATGTTAGACACAGAAGGGCCTCCCCGCTGCCCCCCAGGACCCCAGCCCCAGGCCCACGGCCTGCGACTCCTCCAGCAAAGAGACGTGAGTGGGCACGCGGGTCCTCAGAGCTGAGGCCCCTGGCTCCACACTCCGTGTATAACCCTGGCGAGTCACAAAGATGCACACCATACCCTGAACGGACACCCCGAGAGGCAGCGCACACGTGCACACCCGCACACGCACCCCTACGGAAGCGCAGATGGTGCCCATCCCCCACCCACGCTGGCCCAGGCTGTGGTCCTGCGTCTCAGCACCCCTACCTCACTGACAGGCTGGGGGCTGGGGGCACAGGTGTCGCTGGGTCTCAGCTTCTCCTGTGAAGGGGTCAGGCAAGTCACGGTCCTGTGCTGGCAGTGAGGTTGTGCGTGGCCGGCTCCTTGGCGCTGGACGGAGGGAGTCTGAGGCCTGCCCCCCTGGACCGCCCTCCCTCACACCCTGAGCCCCTTGCAGTGGGTAGACCACCAGGTGCTAAAGGCCAGCGCTTATTTGAGGGGTAATGGGAGCCACTGAAGTCTGGGAAACAGGAGTGGGAGGGTGGTCTCACGTGGAGCTGGGGAGGGTGCTCCACTGGAGGAGGTGGGGAGCTTGGTCCAATGGGGGAGGTGGGGGGTGTGGTCCAATGGGGGAGGTGGGGAGCTTGGTCCAATGGGGGAGGTGGGGGGTGTGGTCCAATGGGGGAGGTGGGGAACGTGGTCCAATGGGGAGCAGGGAGAGTGGTCCAATGGGGAGCTGGGGAGGGTGGGCCAATGCAGGAGGTGGGGAGTTAGGTCTAATGGGGGAGGTGGGGAAGGAGGCCCAGAGGGGGAGGGGAGGGGGAGGGAGGGGAGGGGAGGGGGAGGGGGAGGGGAAGGGGCGGGGAGGGTGGTCTCGGAAGGTGGCTGGGGAAGGTGGTCCCCGGAGGTAGGAGTCCGCACGATGTCGGTCCCTCCCAAGATGGGCAGGCATGGGGCAGAGCGCGGGAGGCGTCAGGCTGCTGGATGTCTAGGCGCGTGGCTGTTGGGAGGCGGCGTGTCCGCGCTGGGAGCAGAATCTTGGTTGCTCCCCGGCTGACTTCTCTGAGGGGGGTTGGGGAGGCTCCCAAGGGTCAGCGCGGCGCTCTGTGTGGCTTCTCTAGGCTGGGGGCCCCGGATTTCCCTCCACTGTCCGGCCTCCGGCCGCCACCGTCACCACCAAGCAACGTCTGGGAGCTGGTGCTGCTGAGCCGCCGCTTCCCCGGGTCCGCGCTTCCCCCCACCGGCCGATGCCGCCCGCCCCCGCGGGGGCCCCTCCTGGAGCCCAGCTCTGCGCCGCCTCTCTCTCGGCCACCCGCTCCCCGGGCGCTCAGGGCAGCGGCTCCGGGAGCTCCCTTCAGGCTAAGGTGACCTGTGGGGAGGCGGGCAGCCCTGAGGAGCCCCGGAAAGGTCGCCCCGCGAATACACGCTGCAGGTTCCCACCCCCTTGGAAGGTCGTCTGCATGTCCGGCTGTGTGTTCTCATCCATAAAATGGGGTGACGGTCAATTCTGCAGCGTGTGAATATCATTTCCAAGAATCTACCCCAAAGCTATGCTCACACACGTAAGTAAAGATGTTTGGACGATGATATTCATTCCAGCGCCGCAGGAAATAGCAAGTGATTGGAGGCCACCTAAATGTCTGTTAATGGCGGCTTTCAATCGTGCCACGGCTGCACCGCGAAGCATTAGACAGGCGTTAGAAAGAAGCAGCAGCCCTTTACATGCTGACCTGGAACAATCTACAGAGGACGTTCAGGTATTTTTTTAGAGCACAGCAGGGAGTGTCTAAAATGCTGCCATCTGTGTATATTAGAAAGCGGTGTGTGGGTGTGTGCATGTATGAGCGTGCACGTGTGCGTGGGCATGTGCACGTGGGTGCGAGTGTGGAGCAGGTAACTTTTGGGTAGAAAAGCTGGGGACTTGGAGACGGGCATACCGTTTTCTAAATGTTTACTGCGTGAACCTAACAACCTCGTTGTGGGTGTTTTACAACTCTAAAGAGAAGACTTGGGGAATGGAAGAGGGGCTCCCGGCCCGCTGCAATCCAGCCTGCGGACTCCCCTGGCATTCGTAGGAGCAGCATATGTGGGAGGGTGGCGGCTGAGCATGTAAAGGTTGCCCTCCGTTCTACTAAGACAGGGGCTAGGACGTCATCTCGGAGCCTTGGGAAAGCACTCAGACTGGGACCCTCACTGTAGCCCTCCCCCTGGGAGAGAGAAGGGGGTGGGGACCCTGGGGAGGACCAGGGTGGCCGCCCTTAGCAATGTGGACAAGTGTCCATCTCTTTCCAATAGATGTTTGGTTGTTTCCACTCTTTGCTGTGGTGGGTGAGGCTGCTCTGAGCCTTCCTGTCCGGTCCTGTCCCCTGGCACGTTGTCTCCAGAGAAGACTTGCTGGCCAGAGTGCCCCTGAGCACCCACCCTCACCTGCAGGCACCACACTGTTTCCCGAGGGTCCCTCTGCACGTGGCCATGAGCAGCTGACAGACAGAGGCTCCTTCAGCCCCACCTCCAGGCTGCACTGGCTGTGGCTCCAGAGCGTTTAGGAAACGGAGCTGGAGGGCGCGTGGGGCAAAGCCGGTGGTTCTGTCGTAGAAAAAGCTCAGCCAGTCCCCTGAATCCAGTCCTAAAATGTGCTGCTCGTCAGGGGCTCCTCCCCTGCGAGTTCTCGCTAAAGAGAGAACGTTTAGGGAGTAAGGAACTCTCTGTCGGTCTCGATGTGTGCCGAGCGTTCGTACATGAGGTCCTCAGAGAAGAAAACGAGTTTTGGGAAGCACCTCACAGACAACGCGCGACACGCTGCATGTCTGACAGCAGGAGAGGCTGAGCAGGGTTCTCGGTGCAAAGTCACCCCACGGACCAGAGAAATGACCACGGTGGCCCGTGTGGCGCATGGGGCGTGTTGCCAGAGTGCAGGGGCAGCCGCCCAGACCTCGATTGTCCTGGTGCCCTGAGTGCCAGCAGAGCCAAACGCACAGCACAGGGCTGAGGACTACTCCTAAGGAGGAGGTCGCGGGTGCCGGCCCGCCTTCCAGGAGTTTCTCCTACAGTCACACGCGTGCGTAGGACCAGGTGTGTGCAAGGACGCAGGTGTGCCTAAATGCCTATCGCTGAGGGACCAGTGAAATAAAAGCAAGTCTGCAGTGGGCAGTGGATCCTCCCCAGAGCGGGTCTGGAGACAGGGATGTGGATGCAACTGGTTCAGTTGGGGGGAGGTTCCAGGAAGCGCCACCGAACAGCAGGGAGAGCCTCGCCGCAGGCACCTGGGGCTGAGTCCCGGGAGACCTCTTGCAGTTTCCCACCTGAGGGGCAAAAGCTGCAGGGCCGGTCCCCTTGTTCCACCAGACGGGGCTGACGGCTTTTCCCTGGAAGCAGGCACTTCGAAGGGCGCTCCCTCTGCCTCCGCTGCGGCTGGAGAAGCTTCAAGGCGTGGTCCGGCGGGTGGGGGGTGGGGGTGGGGTGGGAAGTGGGGCTCTGCCTGGAGACGGAAAGTGCACCATCCCTCCAGGCCCAAAGAACCAGGGGGTTATTTTAGCAAACTTTTCAACCATGGAAATAGGCCTCCCAGGAAGCTGCTTGAATGACAAAAGCCACAAAATAAAACCGAAAACAAAACAAAAAACATAAACCAACACCACAACTACGAAAATCTGGGAAACATTTTCCTGACAATGAAAGCCCTAAAAAGCGAAAGAACACTGAAACTTCTTTTAAACAAGTCTTTGTAAACCAATCCGCCTACATCCCTTCCATCCCTGGGAAGGTGCTGACCGGCACCACCCAGTTCTGGAGACTGAGGAACTGGGAAAACGAGACAGTGGTGAGCAAGGTAGACGCTTGAGACCTTCAGCTGGTGATCTCAATCCCTTTAGGAACTTATGTCTGGTTTTAGTAGAATCCCTGACGGGGCTGCCTGATTGAGAGCCCCCTGGGCGCCCTCACGACTTGTCCAGCTCTGCCCATGAGACCCTGCCTCTCTCGGATCGTCCAGTGACCCAGCCGGGACCCCAGCTCTGGGAGGCTGGCTGACAGCCTGTGCTCTGGGAGGACAGGTGTTCTGGCACCAGCGAGAGAGCTCGGAGCAGGCAGATACCCCAAGGCAGGCGAGGGGAGGGCCGTGTGGCGGGCTGTGGAGAGTGTGACACAGAGACAGGGGGCGCGCGCACTGCTGCCCCACCTGAGGGAGTGACAGCACGCAGTGTCACGGCAGATCAGGAGGGTGACTTGTAATTGTGATGCCCCTGGGGTGTGGCTTCTGGATGGAGGTAACTCAGCAAACAGGTCACATCACAGGCTGCGTGGGTGCTGAGTGAGCTTGGAACAAAGCTGTGTGTCATCGGGGCATCGACGGCATGATGTAACACAGTGTGTGTGTAGCTTCTGAGGGGGGATCCTCATTGCCAAGCAGCCCAACACACACTACACACACACACACACACACACACACACACACACACACACACACACACCCCACAAACCCCAGGGCAGGAGGCAGCCCGAAGCGCAGGGCTCGGCTGAGCTGGTTTGGCTTTAAGCCTCGACCCAGGCAGAGTAAAAGGATAGGTTTCCCCCAAATGTCATTGTCGCCCCTTGAGCCAGAATGTAGCACGCTCCCCATGGTGTACCCCCTCCCTATCCCGCTCCCCACATAACCTCTGGTACCTGTGGGCTGCTGTGAAGGTGACCCAGGCTCAAGATCAGACAACCTCATGCCCCCAGAACAAATGGCAAAATGAGACACACAAACTCTAAAATGTCAGAAAGTAACAAAACACATTTACTTCAGAAACGTGAGCTCCCCAGCTCACCAAGGCCGTGTAAAGTCTGCCACGACGTTGCAACCTGGGCTCTGTGGGCTCAGGAAGACTGAGTGGGACAGAGACCAACGGTGGGGCCGGAACAGGGCCCTCGGGGAGCTCCCGGCTCGGGACGCCCAGGTGGCCGGCAGCTCACGATCGCCGCCTGGGCGGAGCTGGCGACAAGGCTGGTCCTGCCCTGGGTCCGGCCCGGGAAGGGGGGTGGCCTTCTCTCCTTGTCCAGGGCCGTCCTCACCAGGGCAGGTGAGGTGGGGAGGGCCCCGGGATGGGCCACAGGCTGCGCCGAGCCAGCGTTCTAACCTTGTGCCACGGATAGGTTCCGGGACAGAGTGGACAAAAAACAGGCGCTCATGGGCTTCCCTGGTGGCGCAGTGGTTGAGAGTCCGCCTGCCGATGCAGGGGACGCGGGTTCGTGCCCCAGTCCGGGAAGATCCCACATGCCGCGGAGCAGCTGGCCCGTGAGCCATGGCCGCTGAGCCTGCGCGTCCAGAGCCTGTGCTCCGCAACGGGAGAGGCCACAACAGGGAGAGGCCGGCGTACCGCAAAAAAAAAAACAAAAAAAAACAGGCGGTCGCAACCTAAAAACCTATTATCCCATCCTCAGCCACTCAGGGGTCCTGGGGAAGCACCCGCCCCGGCTGGGGCGCTTCGAGGAAGCAGGCGGCAGGCACCCAGGGGTCCAGCCAGCCCCCGCGGGGAGGTGGGCTGCACCAGGGTTGCATAGGGGATGCGGCTGGGCGGGGTGGGCGGGCCGAGGGTGAGAGAGCGCGGGGGTGGCGGCTCTCCGGGCGGAGTCAGGGCTCCGCAGCCTGCGCAGTCTCCGCGCCCCATCCCCCCGCCCGCAGGGCTAGCGCAGCCGCTGGTAGGAGGGATGGGAGTAGTTGAAGAGCAGAAAGTCCATCCTGTAGAGGCCGTAGAGGCGCTGCTGGTAGAAAGGGCTGATGTCGCGGAAGAGGCGCGCGGCACGGTCGCGCGCGGCGGCCTGGGCCCAGGACGGCGGCTCGGGGAAGCGCAGGCCGGGCGCGCCCACCAGGCTCAGCACAAAGGCCGCGTCCTCCGCCAGCGTCTCGAACTTGCCCACGACGTCGTAGCGCAGGCGGCACGGGTGGCAGAGCGCGTGGGCGCGCTCCCAGTGCTCGTTGAAGGGCCCGTCGCGGCGCGTGCGCGGGTCCAGCAGGTAGGCCAGGAACTCGGCGAAGCGCACGTCGTGGCCGCGGACCAGCGCGTCGGGGTCCGGGCGCGGCCGCAGACGGCGCACGATGCCGGTGCCGAAGCGGCGCTGGAAGGTGGCGCTCCAGGGCCGCTGTAGCTTGTTGCGGTAGGCCGAGGCCAGGCGCTCGAAGGGCTCGCGCACAAACAGGAAGGCCAGGTAGGCGCGCAGGCGCCGGTTGACCTCGGCCGGACTGAAGTCGGCCAGCGAGGGCAGGCGGCCGGGCGCGTGCGCCTCGTGCGCGGGGATGGCGCGCGGGTCTCCTGGGCCGCGGCCGCTCAGCGCCAGCAGCACGCGCTTCCAGTTGGTGCAGGCCACCTTGGGCACGTAGCAGTAGAGCAGGCCGTGCGCGTCGTCCACCAGCACGTGCCGCAGGTCCTCCGGCCGCAGCAGGCGCTGCCGGCGCGTGTGGTGGCTGCAGGCGCGGCGCAGCAGGTCGCGCCGCTGCCGGTGCACCTCGGCCAGCGCGGAGCGCGGGCCCTGCGGGGACAGGATGGGTGTGGGTCAGGGCCGCGTGGGAGACAGGGGGCCTGGATGGGGGGAAATGAATCTACCCGGCCTGAGGCACGTGCAGGATGTGACTGATCGCGTGCACGGCACTCTGGACCCCGAGAGCCGGAGAACGGACGTGCGACGTCAGAGTCAGCCTGGTAAAGAAGTCTGACGTCAGAGCGCCAAGCGCCGGGGCAAACTGAGTATCTGCTCACCGTTCCCTAAAACCGGGGTGGGGTGTAAGACCAGTAGCTTACACAGTAGTAACGTCCGGAGGATGGTGATGAGACCTGTGCCGTACCAGGGGCTGCTGGTCTCAGAGCATCTTGAGACATAAGCAGTGCGTGTCCCGATGGCTTAAATTGGCCTCAGCTAGCTTTTCTGTTGCTTGCAGCCCCATGAATACCAAGATAGGCACTGCTTTCACCATTTTACAGAAGAGAAAACAGCCTCAGAGGAAGTGGGTTGCCTGCAGCTGTCAAGGAGAGAAGCTGGGACTCCACCTCGGGTCCCTCAGGATTCAGAAGCCGGGGCTGTGCCCACCGGTTCGGGACAGAGTCCTACAGCCACAGCCCTCACCCCTGCCAGCCTAGCTGACCCTCAGCCAGGGTCTAGTCCTTACGAGCTCTGTGCCCTTCTCAGGGTCCTTGGCCTTCCTGTGCCAAGGCACAGTGCCATAGGTAAACGGGGATAATGACGCCCCATCGTACAGGATTGCCGCGAGGCCCGCGTGGGGTCCCAGAACTCGAGTGCCCGGTGCACGGTCAGCACTTGTCGATCAGACCGTTTCTCTGCTGTTGTTTGTCCAGCTGCAGGATGCCTTGACATGTAACAGCCACTGGGCCCTCAGGCTGCGAGGGGGCCGAGCCAGCCCCACCAAGGCTTCGTGTTCCCTCAGAAGCCTGCTGAGAGGCTGGCCTGCCCTCCGCTCGCCGTGTGGCCCAGGGCAAGCCTGTCACCCTCGCTGAACCAAGGCCTCCCACCTGCCCCCACCAAGGGCGTGGGTGCCGTGGGCTCAGCCCTCAGGGCTTCGGTGAGCAGCCGCCTTCCCCAGCCCAGTGTGGTCCTTCTCCTCGGCTCCCTATTGCCCTTGCCCCGCTATGGCCCTCGGCCACCGCCACGTACTTGGTGCCCGCATCTGCATCTGCACTGTCCCTCTGCAGGCCCCGTGTCCCTTGCTCAGAGAGGGTCGGTCTCCATCTACACTGCGCCCTCCCGCCAGAGGTCAGTGCAGGCCGGTGCGGGAAGCCATCAGATGCCATCCCCCCACCGCGGGACCGTCAGCGCCTCAAGGGCAGGGACCCAGGTGACCCGCGGGCGCTCGGTGGTGCTGAGTGTGTCTGCTGGGGTGTGTGTGAGCCGGACGTGTGCTCCCAGTGGGCCGGACGTGTGCTCCCAGTGGGCACAGTGTGTGGTCCCTGCAGGTCCCCCCGTTGGTGAGGGAGCGCCCGCCTGTCTCCCTCTGTCACAGCAGGACTGAGATCGGGGGTCCCTTGGCTGCCGCCTGTTGCCGCAGGTGGCACACAGCCCGCTGGTCGTTCTGTCCACCACGTGGAGCAGTGCTGCAGAGAGTGTGGCCTCAGTCCACAGCTGGAGACCCCAGGTCTCAGCCTGCCCCACGATTTGCCCTGCCGCAGCCCAGCATTCCCTCCCGGACAGAGGCTAGCTGTGGCTGCAGCCCCACGGCAGCAGGTCCACGTGGGAGCTCAGGGTTTCCTGTGGCTGCAGGCAGAGAGAGGGACGGGGCGTCTGTCCACCTACCTGGTCCAGGTCGTAGAGCATCTGCAGGGGACTCCTCCTCTTGCCACCAAGCCAGCTGGAGCCCACGGCCCTGTTTTCAAACGCTGGGGGTGCAAGGAGAGGGGCGTTCACTGCTGCACCAGACAGACTGGCCGTGTTCCTGGGGGCTTGGCCAACTCACCTCGGCACGTTGGATTCACCTCTGGGACTCAGTTTCCCGCCTGTGTCCCGCCTGCCTCTGGGGGCACTGACAGGGCCTGTCGTCCACCAGGGCAGGGTGCTTGGTGTCACTCCTGCCCCCACGTCCTGCCCTCCGGGAATGCCCTGAACCCCCAGCCTCTGCCACCTCCATCTGCCTTCATCTCACGCCCCACCTCTGCCAGCCACCTGCATGGAGCCCTGAGGGTTAGGGCTCAGCAGGCTGGCTGGGTCCAGCCTCCCCTGGCCCCGGGCACAGGCAGACAGAAATGGCTAGGCAGCAGCGGACACGGCACAGCCAAGCTGCCGGCTCTCTGGTGGTGAGCAGGTGACCAGCTCAGGTGACCCGCAGGGGACACCTACAGTGGCCTGTACGTCCCCTGCTGGTGTGTGTGTCGCCTCATGGTAAATGCAAGTTTTGCTCTCGCCCAGACTGGCAGCCTCCGAGGGCAGGGATGCTCTCTGTCTCATCGCTGCATTCCTCAATCTTCCCGAAACTACCAAACACTCGTGTTTTTATTAAATGTGATTATAGTTATTAATAAACTAATAAATTATAATGCAGTCTTTAAAGAATCACCCAAATTGGCAAGTCTCTGGCTAGACTGACCAAGAAAAAATGAAGACGCAAATTACTAACAATGGGAATGAAAGAGGAGACATTAGTAGTGGACCTTACAGAAATAAGAAAGGGTTGAAGAATACAATATAAGCACCTGTACAACGGCAGATTTAACCTATGAAACTGACAATCTAGAAAGACACAACTTTCTGAAACTCAAGGAGAAATAGAAAATCTCAACAGACATATAACAAGTAAAGAGATGGAATTAGTAATTTTTAAAATTTCCACAAAAGCCCAGGATCAGATTGCTTCACTGGTGAATTTTACCAAATATTTAAAGAAAAAGTAACACTAATCTCTACCAAACTCTTCAACAAACAAACAAGCAAACAAAACAGAAGAGGAGAGAACACTTCTCAATTCGTTATATGAACCTAGTTTTACCCTGATACCAAAACCAAAGATGTCACAAAAAAAAAGAAAACTATATACCAGTATCTCTTACGAATATAGATGCAAAATCTTCAAGGAAGTACTAGCGAACTAGATCCATGAACATGTGAAAAGGGTTATACACCATGACTGATTGAGACTTACTCCAGAAATGCGAGGTTGGTTCAACATAAAAATATCAAGGTAATACACCATGTTAATAGAATAAAGAAAAAACCCCACATGGTCATCAAGAGATGCAGGAAACACTGCACAAAGTTCAGTACCGCTTCATGATGAAAACAATAAACAAACTAGGAATCGAAGGGAACTTCGTCAAACTGATAAAGGCCATCTGGGAAAACCCCACAGCTAACGCACTTCATGGCCATAAAAAGGAGTGAAGGCTGACACCTGCTACCGTGTGGATGCACCTTGTAACCTGACACTGAGCGAAACAAGCCTCACGGAAGGCGCCAGCCACATTGTTTGACTCCCTCTGTACAAAACGCCCAGGACAGGCAAATGCATAGAGGCAGGAAGTAGATGAGTGGTTTCCAGGGGCTCTGGGTGGGATGGGGGGAGGGGCAGGCAGGCAGGCACTGGGAACATGGGGGGCAGGGCTAGTGGCTAACGTTCTGGGTTTGTACAGCTGTGAGAGTGCACAGCTTTTGAATATGCTAAAAACCACTGTACACTTTAAAAAAGTGAATTTTATGGAATGAGAGTATTATCTCAATAAAAATAAATAGTATTGACCATAAAAAGTAATATATACAACAACGTGTAAGTCTGGTTTACAAATTTAAATACATTCAATGGATACTGAGAAATTACTGAATTCACAATAATGTGGGATATTCATAAGAGGAATGTCTTTAAGAATTCAGGATCATATGAGAAGATAATATATTCATAAAAAGAACGAACGGTTCCAAGATCCTTGGCTTTCAACCAAATGAAGAGTCTTAAAATGCTGCCCGGATTCAAGGCTTTTCCTTAAGATAAGTCTTTGGCAAACAAGCAAACCTGGAAAATCTGATGCACTGATCTGTTGGCCAACTGACCACAAGCAGTGGTTCTCCAGCTTAAGCGTGCACGGGGCCTGTTGAAACACAGGTGGCCTGGGCCCGTACTCAGAGCTTCTGGCCCTCGCAGGTGTGGAGTGGGGCCCGTGAGTCTGTGTTTCTGACAGTGCAAGCGTGCTGTTGCTGCTGGCACGGCAGTGCACGTTGAGAACCGCTGAGCCGGAGCAGTGTCTGGTGGAGGTGGTTGGATGAACCAGTAAGTGACAGGCGGACAGGCCGTGCCCCGGCCTCCAGAGCCCTCTGTGTGTACCTGAAGCCCGCTGTCCAGGCCACCTGCCAGGCCTCTGGCAGCCTCAGGGCCCCTCCCCACTCCAGTGTCCCCAGAACAAGGACTGCGCTCTCCTGTGACCAGGGCACGTGGAGGGGTGAGGCCCTCAGGGTCTGCCCGGGTGTTGGGGGTCGTCGGTGGTCCCAAGACTTGAACCTCCGTTTCCTGGCTGCCGGCTGGCAGGGAGGCCCCAGGAGCTGCGGGCACCACACTAGCCCAGCACCACGCACAGCCCCGGGAGGCGGGAGTCCGCCTCACCACTTTGCCGATGGGAAAGCGGAGCCTCTGAGAGGGGAGGAGCTTCCCTCAGGGTCACGGCTGGGGGTGGAGAAAAGGCTGGTGCCCATCGGGGGCCACACAGAGGAGCAGACCTAGGCCACCTCCACCCCAGAGCCCCACGACTCGGAAGCACGCAGCCTTCCGGAAACACCAAGCGTTGTCTTGGGGCCTCTCGTGTCCTGGCCAGACCACAGCCTGCAGGAAAGTAGGTCCCATCCCAGACCCCCGGAGCCAGTGGGTGGAGGGCGAGAGGCCCAGAATAGCCGAGGCCAGTGATTACAGGGCTGGGCCGCCCCGCCCACCTCCGCCCCTGCCACTGCACAGAGCAGGAGAGCCGGCGGGCAGGCTGGCCGTAGAGGCGGGTGGAAGGGGAATGCGCTGGTGATCCCTGGCTCCAGCCCCGCCTCCGTGAAGCTGGAGGCCTGGGCTCTGAGGGTAGGGGCCGTCCCCAGAGGGCCACACAGCGGCATCCTGCTACCCCCACTCCCGCCCCTCCACCAGCCTCCAGGTCTCAGGCCTCCCTGCCAAGGGCGCTGTGGAGCAGACAGGCCAGAGGGTTAGATGGGCAGGCCCAGCCTCATGGCCGGGGAGGGGCCTGGGCCAGCCCAGAGCAGCCACAGGCAAAACCGCAGGCGGGTTCTCCTTTGGAAAAGGAAACAAAAATAGGTTGTAGAGAGAGAAGGAGAGAGAAGGGGGAGAGGGTGGCGGAAGGAGGGTGGGAGGGACTGAGAGGTGACAGAGACAGAGGCGGCTACACAGGACAGGGATGGAGGCTGGGAGGAGGTGAAACAGACAACAGCAGGATGTCGGAAAGAGCTCAAAGCAAACTAGCTGGGTGTGAAGGGGCGGGAAGCAGAGGGGGTGAGCTGCCCGCAATCTGGGGGCGCCCAGGGCCCACGCCCACGGGGTCCAGGCCCGGGAGCCGTGCAGCCCCAGACTCACGAGCAGGCCTGGGTCCCGGCCCAGTGGGCCAGCGTGAGGCCCAGCCTGACAGCCCAGTGCCCGCTGCACGTGGGCTGGAGTGTCCTGGGTGGTACAGGAGCCTGCAGGGAGGCGGGGGAGCCGGGCAGGAGGTGCTGGGTGGGCGAGAGCCTGGCACCGTGCCCTTGCTTTGCTCACTGACACACGTACTCCTGGGGGTAGGAACTATTGTTATCCCCACTTGACAGATGGGGAAACTGAGGCTCAAAGACGTAAAGAAAACTGCTGAGGCCTCACAGCAAGTAAGGGCCTTAAGCAGGCCTGACCCCAGGCCACGGCGTGAGTCCCGTCCTTTACTGCCCTGCCCTCGAGGCCCACCCTGCCCTGCACACTACCCGCCCATCCTCACAGCACCGCAGGCCAGGGGGTGGCACACCGCACAGGGAAGCCAACAAACGGTCCTTGGCCCGCCCACCCTAAGGACAGGCCCTGCGCAGCCGTACCCGGGCCACTGAGGCTGCACCCATGGGGGAAGCTGTGCTTGGTGACCCCCTGCCCAGGGAGTAGAGGTTACGACGCGGCTTCTGGTTAATAAGTTCTAGCTGGGTCAGTGTCGCAAGAACAGATGGGCGGGAGTAGCGCTGTCTGGCCCATTCGGTCCCCTCGTGACCTGCAGGCCCGGGGCAGGGATATTCCCTCCAGAGATCAAGCCCTTCACAAGTAAAAAGCAATCCTGCCCCTTTTTTTTTTTTTTTTTTTTTTTTTTTAAGTAGCCGCCTCTCCACTTGTATTTAAGATTCAGACTCGACACTGAGCTCCACAGCGCCCAGAACGGAACCCTGCTTGGTCAGATCACTCCCAGTACAGTTGCGTCCCCTCTGCCCGGGACAATCACAGGGTTTATTCCCACCACCGTGTGATGGTAAAGCCCACGTGGCTTCTCGCTGGCTGATGGCAAGTCCCAGTTCCTTCCAGGGCCTCTCCAGGTGCAGCCCCACCCTTCCCTGCTCACTCACTCACTTAGCTCCAGCCACACTGCCCTCCTGCTGGTCAGTGGACACATTAGGGGCGTCCCCACCTCAGGAAAAACCTCTACACTTTAGGGTCAATCCTTCTCATTCAGATCTCAGCTCAAATGTCCCACCAGAAAGAGGGCCTCTCCAATGAACAGCCTCCCGTTAATTTATTCACAACACTCATTACTGCTGAGATCGTCTGATTTGTGTGGGCTGATGTCTGGCTGCCCCTCTGGAAGGTCAGCTCTGCAAGGAGGGCACTGTCTTGTTTTCTTATAATCCCTGTACCTCAGCTAGTGTCTGCGAGTATTTATTTAAAGACTGATGGCCCCCTTCCTGGCCATGGGGCAATCACCCCAACTCCTAGCCTGTCATTCAAGGCCACTCACCAACCTACAGTACCTTCCTGGCCTCCACTTCACTGCTCCCTCTCCTGAACCCTTGAGGGAGCAGCACATCCCTTAGCACACCAGGCCATTTCACTCCTCCATGCTTGTCTGTGCCACTCCCTCTGCCTGCAATTCTCTTTCGTTGTTTCCCACCTGGTAAACTCCTATGCAGCCTTCAAAGCCCAACCCAAATACCTCTGCCCTGTACAGTAGAAAGCATAAGGGTTGGGATTTAGACATGGATTTAAATCCTGGCACCCATACTTCCTAGTTGGGTGGCCTTGAGCAAGTCACTTCGTTTCTACTGATCTTAGCGTCTTCCTCTGCAAACGGGGACGACCAGTCCCTACTCTGGAGCCTTCTGTTTTGCCGGCTGACTTTTCCTCTCTGGAGCCTGGAAGGTGCCTTAGAGCTCTGAACCCTTCGGCAATTCGGGAGAGTGGGCAGCAGTGTGGTGAGCACCTACTGATTGGGCTCCCAGCAGCCACACCCCCTCCTTTTGGTCGCCCACCTGATTCCCCTCCAGACACAAACCTGCTTGTTCCCTCCATGTGGTTCTGATAGGCTCCCCACTCCCGTAGCTGCTGGGTTGGGCATGTTACCAGGTCTGGCCAATCAGAGCATTCCATCCCTTTCTGCCACAGCGATTGGCTCAGAGGTGGGCACCATGTGATCCAATCTAGGCCAATGAGATGCCTCCTTGGGACCCTGGCTGGAACCACGGGTGAAGGCGCTGCCCGCTGGCTGGGGAGCGGGGAGTGAGGCCACCACAGAGAAAAGCCAGACCTAGACATGCAGACGTGGTTCGAGCCGCTGACGGCAGAGCATCTGGCCCAGTGAGTCTGAGACACGGCCCTCTGGGGGCGCCCCGTCTCTGACCCGTCACCTGCTGTGATTCCAGGGCCAGGACAGAAAGGAGTCGGGGGTCCAGTCGGGCACTGGGGCGCCACGGAGCAGGCGTTGAGAGACCTGGCGGGCTGGGGCCTGCGGGGCTCCGGGGGAGGCGGCAGATACAGGGCAGCCGGGGGCAAGCTCGGACGCCTGCCCTGAGGAGCTGCTGCTGAGGCCTTAGGGACCCTGTCCTCACTGACCCCCCAGCCCTGGCACGTTGGCTCACCAGGAGTCACTGGGCGTTTCTGCATTTATTCTGCATGGGACCAAATCCTGGTGTCTCATTAGAAACGGTGGCTGCCTACGGGGCCCTACACTGCACGACTGCAAGGGCTCCGAGACCGTCGTGGACCGTTGTCCCCTCGGCCTGGGTCCCCAGGTGCTGCTGTGCCCGAGAAGGCAGCGGACGGACAGCGGGGACAGAGCCAGCGTCCCCACCCGAGCCTCCTGGGTCCTTCCCCCTGGAGCCCCTCCAGGAAGGCTGTTGGGGGAGAAGGTCCCTGTTACCCCACATCACGCTCGGACCTCGGCCAGGAAGCGGGGCCCTAAGGGACGGGATATGCCCCAGAGGACAAGGAGGGCAGCAGTCCAGCCCAGAAGGGGGGGGGCAGGCCCCCTGGGAACAAGCCCCCCCACACACACCCAGGGTCCCCTAGAAGTGGGCAGAGCCCCAGCCTGGCTCTGAGAGAAACACCCTTGATCGCCAACCTCAGGAAAGGTGCTCAACCCTGTGAACCCGGAAGGGGATGGAGGTCAGGACGGGGTGGGGTAGGGCGGGCTGCAGCACCTCCCAGCAAGGCCCCTGTGGACCAGCAGGGGTGGGGAGCTAAAGCAGCAGCATCACGGCTCCTCCTGGGTGTGCCTCTGGGGACAGAGGGGACAGACTGCAGATCTGGGTTTTTGATGTTAAAACAAACCCTGGGAGGGCAGGTTGTCAGCAAGTTCTGTCCCCAGCCCAGATTGACGCCGGCACAAGCAAATACGTGGTCAAGGGCATCACACAGAAGCAGTCACCCCACCAGGTAAGCCACAGGGGAAGCCAAGGGTGGGCGGGCAGGGGGGACAGTGGGCCTGTCAGTGGGGCTGGGGCAAGGGTAGGGCGCTGACGGCAGCAGTGCCCCAGGCAGCTGCCCCACCTCCTCTGGCATCTTGCTCATCCCCAGAACCCTGGCCACTAGGTCAGCATCGGCCTGACAGGCACCAGTTGGGCTGCTCCAGACCTCCCCACTAGAAAAGGGGCAGCGGAGCCCGCTTCGGGGGTCTCCGGCCCACCTTGTGGCAACTTCTGCTGCTTTGGAGACTCACCTGCCTGGAGGAGGGGGCTGCAGTCCCTCCTGGGCCCTGGAGCCCTATCCTCCTGCCACAAGCCACGTGCTCCACCCCCTTCCAACTCGGGCTGCACTGCCGGGACACACTCGGAGATGCCGCAGGCCTCACTGGCTCCTGGGGTCGGGGCTTCAGCTCAGGGCTTGGGCGCAGAAGAGCAGCAGGGTAGGCTGGCTTGATTAGCCCTTGCTTGCCCAGGCCCCCCTCACGGCTCTGATGGCTGGCAGCAGGCCATGGGGAAAGGCCTCAGAGTGCAGGAGGGAACAGAGAGGGGCTCTGGGAAGGCCCCTCCCCGCCGGGGGCGCTGGAAGCAGGGTTGCAGAAGGGTCTGCCAGGCCGGACGCAGTGAGGCCCGCCTGCTGGGGGAGAGGGTCACGGCCAAGGGCATTCATGAGGCAGGTTCGGCTGAGGTGGGGAACGGCCTGAGCAAAGGCTAGGAAGGGGGCACGGGAGGCACCCTCCTACCCTGCAGGAGAGGGAGGAGGTCAGAAGGAACAAAGTGCAGGCCCTCTCTCCCCCCACACCCGAGCCTGAGCCCTGGGGGCCAGGAGCCACTGTGCCCTGCCCGGCCCTAGGTCCTGGTAAACATTTGTCCAAGAAAGAGTGGGTGGCCAGTGTCATGACCGCAGACACTAGGACTACAGCCCACGCGGTGTGGGGGGACGCTCGGCTCAGCTAGGGCATGGGAACCCCCTCCCCAGGAGGCAGGAGCACCACCCCCATGGCCCCCCAGCTCTCAGAACTGGTCAGGGGACGGAAAGACTGACTGCAGCTCCCTCCCGTGGGCCTGGGGAGGTGGCCAGGTCTGGGCAGCTGTGTCCAGACATGGAGGGGACGGTGTGAAGAGCAGGGTGACTGGGCAGAGCCCTGGGGAGCACCGAGGAGGCCTCCCAAGCCCAGCTCTCCTGGACCCCAGCCCAGAGGCAGTCACAGAGGTTTGAGGTGAGCAGGAGAAGGGAGCCCCTCACCCCAGGATGCAGGGGGCACCAGGCCACCCATGTGACCTCTGGCTTGATGAAGAGGCTGGGAGCCACTTCGCTCCCATTTAACTGCACTTCCCCAGAGACCCTGTAAGGAGGAACTCGAGCAGCCCATTTTATAGATGGGAGTACTGAGGCCCTGGGCAGGGGGGTGGGGATAGGTCACCCAGACCCAGCCAGGTGGGTACATGCTGCCCCCAAAGTCTCCTCAGCCTCATCTCTTGAGCCACCCTGACCCCACACTCCCATGGTCCCCTCCCACCTGGGGACACGGTTACTTCCTCCCTGGACCCCCTCTGCAAGGCTCCAAAGGCGTGATTCCAAGGATTCTTGCAGAGCCCACGGGGGGTGGGGGAGGAGATACAGATTCCCCCAACACACACTCTCACATTCACTCACACTCACACCAGGAAAAGGCAAACAGAGCAGAGGTCAGAACGGGCCTCTGACTGGGCACCTCCAGCCCCAGGCCGCCCACGGGCCCCTCGGCCTCTCCCGTGAGTGAAGACTCAGCACATGCCCGGCTCGGGGCTGGAAATCCGCACGGCGGTCATGACTGGCTGCCTGTTTCCCCCACCGGACCATGAGGTGGGTGCTCAGGACCCTAGTCCTTCCCGGTGCGAACTTAAGGCGGAGCAGGCGCGCCAGGGCGCAGCGCGGTGCGCGGAGGGGCCACCTCCGGACCCGGCGTGTCAAGCCCGCCGCCCTTGCGCGGCCGCGGACCCGGAGGGGTTTCCGGGCGCTAAGCGGAGTGAGCGCGAGGCGAAGGAGGCAAACTTTCCGGGTGGGCCTAATGCCCTCCGCCGCCCACCACTCACCCGGTCCCTGGGCCCCGGCTGGGAGGCCCGACTGTCACCTCTCACCTCTCCGGGCCTTGGGAGACCCACTCCCGAGGGGACAAGACCCTTGCGGGGAGCCGGGACAAGGGCGGGGCGTTTAGAGCCTTTCTGAGCCCGCCCGCCCCAGTGCCCCAGCCCGGGAGGAAACCGTAGGTGCCCCCGCCCGGTCGGGGGTCCGGCCGCTGGTGGGGCGGCCCTGGGGCCGGCGGGCACTCACCCGGGCGCAGGAGCAGGAGCGCGGCGCCCAGACACGCGGCCACCAGCGCGCGCCGCCGCCACAAGCGCCTCCCCATGCTTGCCCGGCGCGCGCTGCTGTCCGCGGGGTCCGGCCCGGCCCGCACCCGAAGCCGGCCTCCCGCCCCGCCCCGCCCCTGGACCCGCCCACGGACGAGTCCTCGGACCAGGACCCGAAGCCCGCCCCAGGGCAACTCGCCCCAGGCCCTCCCGCTGACCCGCCGACGGACGAGTCCTCGGACCGGACCTGAAACCCGACCCCCAACCCACCCCAGGGCCGCCCAGGGACTGGTCCTCGCTCCTGGATCCGGACCAGGGACCGCTTCGGGACCCTCCCGGCGGCGCGCACCACTGCTCTCGGCGCGGGGGCGGGGGCGAGGGCTCTGCTCGCCAGGGGCGGGGTGGGGGGGGGCGAGGCGGCGACTGCTGGGGACCAGGCAGGTGGGCGAGGCGGATCGGTGGGCCAGTCTGCCCGGCCCCCACCCAGTTCAGCGGGGCAGCCGAGCAGTGGTCCAGGGCGCGAAGGGTGGAGACTGGGTGGAGGGAGCCCTGTCGCCGGCGCGGTTCTGTCCTCTTCCGCTCGTCCGGGGGCGCCATCCTCTACCCGAGGCCGAGAAGCCTTGTCACATTGGCGGATGAGCGGGGCGGGGGAGCACGGTGTCCCGTTGCCTTTTTGCTGCGTTACGTACCAGGGGTCCAGGGGCTGGCTTGGGGCACTAGCCGCCTATACGTGACTCCCCCGGAACCCCCCTTCCCGGAATCAGGCCCAAGGGTGTCTCTTTCTCCTCCCAAGCCCACCCTGTAGCCTTGTTTTTACACGGTGGTCTGTGTGCTGGTGTGTGTGCTTGAGCCAACACTGAACAGTGTGAGTGTGTGGGAAAGGCTGCGTTTCTGAACTGCTTTTGAAGAATCTGGTGATTCCAACCCTGGTGGTGCCACTTACGTGCTGTGTGAGATCAAGAAAGTGGCCTAACCTCTCTGTGCCCCAGTTCCCTTTGCAGTGGGATAGTACTAGGACACACCTCATCATGTTGTGGGAACTAAATGAGACACAGGAGATGTTTGGCACGGCGTCTGGCACTCAGTGAGTGCCATCTAAGTACTTGACGTTGATGATTATTTTATTTTTACAGTTACTGTCTGTTTCTGGCAGGTGACTCTGGTTTCTGTTAAGGTGCTGATATAAAAATTCGTTCCCGTTATGTGTAAGTTTTAAAGGTCTATTTAAAGGAGAATATTAAATAAATAATAGTTCTGCTGTCTTAAAGATATGGCTCCAAATGCTATGATAGGTCTCAAATGGCAGAGGGGCAGGAAACAGTTCACAGACAAACCAGAAGCTCCTTATTATGACTTTCCAGACAAACGGGACAGAGAGCCTTGGCGAGCATCCAGTTCACGCCCAGAATGGCCTGCGGGCAGGGCTGCTGCTGCTCTGGGCCCAGGACCTGGATTCCCGGTTATCTACACCCCCAGCCGGCCCCCAATCTCCCCTACACCTGCATTGGGACCAGCGTTCTCTGTAGGGTCCCAGCCCCTGGCGTCCTTAGGAAGGAGTCTCGGTCCCTGTGCTGCCACCTGGTGGCCAAAGTTGAGGACAACATCTCAGCCCATTCCCATCCAGGAAAGTCCCTGGAGGCCCCTGGGGGCCCAGTGTTGCGTCCTGGGGTGGGAGGGTGAGCACGCCTCGCCAGAGGCCCAGGGCCTTGGCAGCTCCCCTGAGAAGACGCCAGCTGCGGCCTCTGCCCTCTCACGGGAGTTCGCATGCATTCAATCCCTCGTTCAACAGGCACTGGGTACCCACTGGGTACTGAGGCCCTAGGGGAGAACAGGACAGGGCGCTCTCTGCCCTCGTGGGCTACAGTATGGATGGGGGAGGGCGTAGGAAAAGGGGCGAACATGTGCGATCACGGCAGGTGGTAAACGCGCTATGAAGAAAATAAGGGTGGGGCAGAGGGAGGTGTGCAGGGAGGGCCAGCCTCGGAGGTGCCAGCAGCAGAGGTGGCAAGCTGCAGAAGGAACAGCCCTTGCGGAGGCCCTGAGGCGCCCTGCTAGTAGCTGTTGCCCTCAAATTTAGGCGTTAAACATTTCAATTTCGCTCACAATTTAGTGGGTGAGGAATTGGGGAAGGGGCTCCGGTGGGTGCTTTTCACTGGGGATCTCACGCTACCGTGTCAGACGGCAGCTGGGACTGGTCGTCTGGAGGCCGGCCCAGGCTGGCCAACCCGACGGCTCCGTCACAGCTGGGCAGACACCGCAGCACTCGCACTCCTCACGCCCCAAGTGGGGTCTGGCCCCGGGGGTTGCTCCCACAGAGCCTCAGGCTGCCTCCTGTTGCTTCCCCGGGAACCGCTAGGGCCGCCCCAGCCTCACTCAGAGAAGCACCCAAGCAGTGATCTGCCGGCATGTTTAAAACCACCAAGGGCGTAAAGATGCACATGCTCCTTGAACGGGAAGCAGCAAGGGGGCTCTGAGGTGGACAAGGCGGAGCAGATAGGGCGTCCACGTCCCCAGCCCGTCATGGGCCACGGTGTGGGCTGTTCTAACTGCCCCGCTGCCGATGGACTACAGGTTGGCGGGAGGAGGGGGGAAGGCGGGAGGCTGGGCCGACTCTGGGAGAGGTGAGGGGTGTGGACCAGGCTGCGGTGGTGGTCTCAGGGCCCCGGCTATACTTTGAAAGTAGAGGGGTCAGAGGTCAGGGTGCCTCAGAGAAGCCACCCAGGGCGGCAGAGTGGCTGGAGGGGAAGCAGGCACTAGGTTGATGGGCCAAGGGACAGAGGTCCTGCCTGGCTCGAGAAGGCCTGATGGGCCTGCTGGTGACACGGCAGAGATTGGGGCCCGGTGTGGCCTGCGTGGTGGTACCAGGCGGGCAGGGCTGGGCTTTCAGTGCTGGTCGCCAGGTGCTAGGAAGAGAGGCTGGCCAGGACAGGAGTAGCAGCTGGGAGTGACGGGAGGGGAGACTGAGGCAGGCACTCGACGCTGAAGAGGACAGGCCACGGCCAGCACCAGGAGCCCGAGGCCTGAGGCCCAGGGAGGCACATGCTGAGGGCCTGCCTGCCTTTCTTTACTCCTTGTTAGTTTTACATTTTATTTATTTGGTTTGTCCATGGAGCAAAATTCAAAAACTCCACAGTTCTCTTGAATTGAAGTGAAATTCAGGTACCATAAAATTACTCATTGAAAAGTGTACAATTTAGTGCCCTGACAATGTGGAAAGCACCAGTCTTACAGGGAAGGGTCTCCTTTCCTCCTGTTCTCTCCCAGTTCCTTGTGGGTACTTCAGAGACAGTTCACGCCCACGTGTATACGTTTTCTTTGCTTTCTGTGCTATTACATTGCTCTGTTCCTTGCTTTTTTGATAGTGGCAACAATTAGAAAAATGACATCTTATCCGGTGCTGATTCTGTGCAGGTGCTGTTCTAAGACCTTCACGTGTGTTACCTCGTTTAATACTCAGACAGATCCCATGAGGTAGCTACTGTTACTGGTTTCATTTTACAGACCAGGAAACTGAGGCACAGAGAGGCTAAGGAACTGACCCAAGGACCTACAGCTCATGAGTGGTATAGCCAGATTCCACTTACCTGTCTGCCATATTTAACATCTGTGAGATCCCAGTGCTTTTAAATAGCTTTTAGGGTGTTTAAAAATTAAACTGTTTATTTGGGGATCCTTGTAGATCCACGTGCAGTTGTAAGAAATAATAAGAGAGACCCGGGTGCCCTCTTCCCCCGTGGTAGCGTCCTGCTGTCTGTAGCCCGAGGTCACAACCAGGACACGGATACAGTCCCCCCTTCGGTTCAGGACAGCGGAAAATGTTTTTAATTGGTTGCAAACATTTAAAAATGAGATTTCACAAAAAGTGTTAGATTTGTGGCTTCTCTTGAGGCCTCGCCCAGAAGCAAATCCTGAGTGGAGGTCTCGGTACAGCCTGTCTGTTGGGGGCATGGGATGGGGATACCCGCGGGGCAGCTCAGCCCACTCCTGCCAGGGGCTCCCCAGAGCTGCTGCCTCCACCCATGCCCTGCTGGGGCGAGGGCGCTGGGGTATTGGCCCACTGCTGTTGCTGGCGGGGAGCTGCTCCCCAGCAGATGGGGAGGGGGCTGGCAATTCTCCAGCCCTTCCAGCCCCCCTCTGAGCGGGAGGTGCAGGTACTGGCTGCTGGCGGTCACAGCTGCGTGACCTGCAGGCCCAGGCAGGGGCCTGTCCCCAGTCCCCGTAGTGGTGCCGGGCCAGGACACTGCCCGGTCCCTGATGTTGGAGAGACCGTTGGATGGACGGCTGCGAGCCTGCGTGCGTGGCTGCTGCTCACCCGCCGAGGCAGCCTCCCCGCCACCTGGACACAAGAGTACGCTCGCTGCCCGGCCGGAGATCTGGGAGGCCGAGGGGCGGCTGGAGCCAGACCCCTCGGCTCCAGG
Source organism: Monodon monoceros (assembly GCF_005190385.1). NCBI lineage: Eukaryota > Metazoa > Chordata > Mammalia > Artiodactyla > Monodontidae > Monodon > Monodon monoceros. Next base: position 102,151,195 of record NW_021703780.1, read on the forward strand.
GGCCCAGATCCCAGCTCCACCAGGACTAGCTGTGTGGCCTTGGGCAGTTTCCACACCTATGAAACGGGACAGGGTGCCCCGGATGACGTGCGGTGCTCCGAGGAGTAAACACCCGGAGGCGTCAGCCGTCCTGCTCTCGTGCCAAGTGCAGGCCCCACGCCGGGCACTCACCTGGTGGCTGCGCGCCTCCCACCCCTTGCGTGGGGCCGCAGGGCTGGCCCGCAGCTGAGCTGGGTCCACAGCCAGGTGTGCTGCCTCCCCGGGCCCCCGGGATTCTAGCGGCCCCTGGGCCTCAGCCACCCCACCCGGAGTGCGGGGCGAAGAAGCAGCACCTTCCCACAGGGCGCTCGTGGGATGGGGCTCGCTGAGAGCCTGGGAAGGAGTGGGGCGGCCCGCACCTCAGTGGGGGCTGAGGAGGGTGTGGCTCCCGCTGGCCGGGCTCCCGCCACCCCTGTCACCCAGGGGGCAGGGAGGAGGGATACGAGGGCCACCACACTCTGTGCCGGGCCAGTGTCACGGGCCCCCCATCATCAAGACACAAACCCCACGTCGCCTGCCTGGTGTAACTCCCCCAGGAGACAAACCCGAACACAAGAGCGCTCCCCGTGCTGTGTCCTAGAAGACACACCCCTCAGGGCCAGCACCCCACTAAAAGGACAAAGGAACCCTCACCCAGGCGTCCCTGGCACGGAGCCTGCCTCTCCCAGGACACCGCCCCCAGGTCAACACTGCGGGCCGCCAGCCTGGGGCCGTGACCCTACGACCTCCGACCTACGCACGGCTCCTTCCGGAGGCCCGGGGGCCAATGAGGGGCTGGAGGGGGTGGGCCTGGAGCCAGAGGACCCCGCCCAGCCGGACCTCGACTGCCCAGTCCCTCCGCGGCCCACGCAGAGTGGGCCTCCGCCTCGCGTCTGCGAGACATGTCCCGCCTTCAGGCGCTGTGCTCCGGCCTGCCCTTGCGGCCCCTCCCAGAGAACCGGGGACGCCGGGCCGGGGTGCCCCACGCCCCGGTCAGGACCCCCGGCCTCAGCCCCGCTGAGGAGCAGGTAAGAGGCTGGGCCCCCTCCTGCAGGGCCGTTTGCCCTCTGGGTGGACCGGCTGGGCAGTGCCCACGTCCTGCTCTGAGCCGTGTGTGCCAGACTGCTTCACACCCAATATCCCTCATTCTTTGCCCGGCGGCCGCCCTGGGGTGTAGGACTCCGGCCCCCATTTACTGATGGGCAGGGACCCTGGGGCTCACGATCACCCAGCCAGAAAGCGGGGACCTGTGGCCGCCTCCAGCCCAGGAAGGCGAAGTGAGCGCAGGAGCCGGACTGCAAGTCCCGCCCCGGCTTCCGGAGCCTGAGCCACCAGGTGCCCCCCTCCTGGCCATGACACACAGGTGTGCGCAGGTGGCTGGAATGAGGCCGAAAAAGAGCTTTCTCCTGTTTTCCTTTACTGAGGATGGCTTGACAACTTCAGGAACCCTGGGGGAAAGTAGCAAATACAAGTGAGCGCAGAGATTAAAAGAGGGGTCCCGCCACCCGGACAGAGGCTGCCGCCCTCCTGGGGCGGCCGTGGGAGGGGGGGCACAGGGCGTGCAAACTGGAGGGGCTGCCGGGGGACCAGGCAGACTTTAGAGTTTCCACCCTGGTCACCTTCCTGCTGGGCGCCAATGCCTCGACCTTTGGCGTGGGGACCCAGAGGGCTCTGCCGCCTGCGCATCCCAGGGGACACCCTGATGGGCGGTGGTGGGATCAGCTGAAGGGCGCGGGCCCTTGGAGTGGGGTGGCATGCGGTCTGGGGAGTCTGAGCTGTGGAAGGGGCTGAATCTTCGGTGTGGGTGCCCGGGGCGTGGGGAGCCTGCAGCCTGCTGGTCCTGGGGGACAAGGAGAAAGAGGCGTATGGCTCTGTGCCCCTCCCCCTTCCTGCTGCTGTTTGGTCTTTGACCCGGGTTCTGCTGCAATTCCCTGGGCGGTAGGAGGCCACTCCGGGGGCTCCTGGTCGGGGCTGGTCACCAGAGAGACCAAGCCGTGGTTGCACGTTGGAACTTTCACCGTGAGGGGCCAGGAATGGAGTTAATGATCCATCATGCCTATGCCTACCAAATCCCCCAGCTACAGGGTTGGCAGTGTCTGCGTTTGTGAACACGTGGAGATGCGGGGGGGCGCCTGCCCCTTCCCCTGCCCCCGCCGAGGGTTGCTGCTCACCTGTACCCTTCATCACATCCTTTGTTATGTAATAAACCGGCGAACGTGTTCCCCTGAGTCCTGTGAGCCATTCTGGCGAATTATTAAACCTGAGGAGGGGCGTGGGCTCCCCATTTCTAGCTGGTTGGTCAGGAGCACAGGCGACAATGGGGCGTGTAATTGGCATCTGAAGCGGGGCCGTCTCGTGGGGCTGAGCCCTTAGCCTGTGGGTGGGCTCTGGGCGGACTGTGGTCCACAGTGTCCCGGCTGGACTGAAGTGTAGGACGCCAGCCGGGTCGGAGGAGCGGTGGGTGTTGGAGGGCCCACGCGTCCACTCCCCACGGGGACCTGCGAGAGGACACGAGAGCTCCTCCTGGACAGGCCCAGACCCAGGGACGGCTTCCTCAGCGGCCGGCTTTACGCTTTCCTGTGGCTGGTTTTCTGTTTTATTTAAACGTCCCTTTGAATTTTGACATAAGCTTTTAAAGGTAGTTTTAAGAGATAAGTCAAATATTATAACGTTTCCTAATCTTTTGGTGTCTCCTTCCAGACACTTTCTACGTGCGCACAAGGTGTGTGTGTCCATCCTTCTTAAAAGCATAAGTGGAAGTTTTCCATACAGGCTGGTTTCTTTTGAGGCTGTTCCTTGTTGGTGCGTTTGGAGCTGCCCCATTGTTTGAACTGTTGTTGTTTTTCGTGGTTTGGATGAACGAAAACATGCTCCACTCTTTGTTCTCCTTTAAGTGGATTTCTGTTGAAACGCAGAGGATGGTCTGGCTGTCGCGTTTCAGTCACTGTGGGACTGTAGTGCAGAGGGAGGGTCTCGTCACATCCTGTTAGAAACGTCCTCGGCATCCCCGCTCCCCCATGTGCGGCTTCTCTTACAGATATTTCCCCAAAGCGTGCCCCACCCTCAGGGGCTGTGCTGGACCTGAGATCCCAGGTCTGAAGACCTCCCGCCACTGCTGACCATAATCCTCAGCTTCTTGAGCGTGGGGTTCTGTGGGGCTCACTTCTGGGTCTTCAGCGATGCCAGAGCTGTTTGTTGAATGAGTGAACAAGACCATGTGCTAAGCGCCCGAACCAACACCCTCCAAGAGTTCAGTGGGCAGGAGAAACCTAGGAAAGCTTCTTGGAGGAGGTGGTCTTGGCACCAGGGGCAACGTTCCCAGACTTGGACATCTGAGAGGCGAGGCATCTGGGACAGAAGGAGGCGGTGAGCGGAGATGCAGAGACGGGCCTGTGCAAAGCAGGCTGGGGTGGACGAGGCCCCACGTTGGCCCAGGCTGGGTGCCGACCTCAAGAGCCAGGCCCAGCCTGACTACTGGGGGTCCTGGATGCCCACCAGTGTGCGCTGTGTCAGAAGCCCATGAAGGTCTCGGAGCAGGAGTGTGAGTTGCTGCTTGGCGTGCTGCCCACAGAGAGCGAGGGCTGGTGCAGAGCTCCTACGGGGGCCGGTGGACAGGGGCCCGGCGTGGAGGCCATGAGTGTGCAGACGGTCGTCCGGGCAGCTGGGCCCCCAGTAGCCCATGTGTGCCGGGTGCCGGGTGAGCAGCCCTGTGAGGTGGGGGCCATCTGCTCCTTTTACAGAAGAGGAGGCTGAAGTTCAGAGAGGTGAGGTGTGCCGGCTGGAAAAGACAGGGCAGGGATTCTCCCCTCAGAGCCTCCTGAAGCGCCAGCCCTGCTGCATCATTTCCAGCCTCCAGAGGCGCCTGTGTTCCTGGGCTCCTGGGCCCATCCTCTGTCTTCAAAGCTGACAGCACAGCACATTGAAATCCCTCTTTCTTACTCTGAGCCTCCCCTCTCCTCTCAGAAGGACGCTCGTAATTACTAGGGCTGACCTGGATGGGCAGGATCATCTCACATCTCAAAATCCTTCCGTCATCACATCTGCAAAGTCTCTTTTGCCATGTAACATGACATATTCCCGGGGAATAGGGTGTGGACATCGTTGGGGGCCATAATTCTGTCCCCCATCCCATCAGGCACCCAGAATTCTCCAGCCCAATGGCTGAACACGGGACTTTTATGAAATAATCCCATGATCCTAAGGGTACAGGCCACTGAGCTTGTCCGCTTCTTATGCCTTTGAGGTCAAGGTCGGGGAGATGGAGGTCTCTGGAATTCTGTCCAGTTTATGTGCCTTAGATGCTTCTGATTTTGCCAGTAAGAGCCCACTGGTAACTGCATTCTATGATTAACAGGCCACAATCTCACCTGTGAAAATCCACGTGCTACACAGCAGACCCTCCGGGGCAGACTTGCCGTGGAGCTGAGGCGGTAGCACTGCGGCATGAGCGCCAGCTGACCCTGGGGGTGAATCCCCAAGTATGGCCCCCACGGGCTCTTCCTGGCAGCATTTGAAGTAAACTGAAGACCTTTTAACAAGGAAGCTGCAAAGCTGGGGAGGGGGGGAAGCAAGAAATGGCCCAGGCTCCGGCTTGGGTGTCTTTACAGGGACAGGAGGGCACAGCGCTGCGCTGTGTGCCGGGCCGTGCGTGTTATCTCGTTAGTCCTTCCAGCGACACGGCCAAGCTGGCGCCCCGAGAGATGCAGAAGCAGGCGGGCGGCCTCCCGGGCTGGTCCAGCCGGTGCTTAGCAGGGCCCGGTAGGCAGCTGTGCCTGCCTTTCCGAGCTCGTTGGGAAACCGTCCCGCCTCTCCACCTGGCCTGTCCTCATGGGGCCTCCTCTGCTGAGACTGCCTCTCATCCCCCCGGGGGGAAGGTCACACGCCTCTCCGAATTGCATTTTCTCGTCCTGACCCCAAGAACTGCCCCCATTCAGAGCTTGGGGTATTGAATCCAGGCCAGCAGAGCTGCTGCTTTAATTTTTTCACTCAAGGAATAGTCACTGCAGGCCTGTTACGTAAGTTCAGACACAGAAGATAAAGCTATTGAACAAAAGTGTAACAGAAGACAACTTTGCTGAACTAGTAGAAATGTGAAATTTCAGATACAAAGACAGTTTATCGTTGAAAGAACCAAAAGAAACCCCAACGTACAATAGTCCACGTGAAGACATATCCAGGCTAGTTTTCTGAATTTCAGGGATAAAGAGAAATTCAGCGAATCCTGAGATGGAAGTTGTCCACAGGGAGCAATAGCCCAGCAGCTGGGAAGTGGGCTTAGGGGCTCGGAACCAGTATTCGTTAGAAAATGAAATAAAAGAAGCTCCAGTTGGGTAGGATGTATTAGGGCCCGTGTAGTAAGGTCACGCCTCCCGTGGAGTGTGCGTGTGTGACACGTTGCTTCTGAAACTTTTCTGTAAATGTTCAGTTTCTCTTGGCAAGCTCTGACTGGAAGCTGTACACTGATAGAAAAAGCCACCCAACCGCCGCGTCGAGGTGTACCATGGACCCCAGAGGCCCAGGCCGAGGCGACGGGCACGACCCTGAAGGGCCCAGCCCTCCTGAGCTCTGGCGCACGCCTAGCCCTGCCTGCCCTTGAAGCCGTGTCCCTGGCCTTCTGCAGCATGCCCTCCCCACGCCGGCCTCTTCCCCTCCCGCCCTGCTGCTGTGCGTGGCTCTCTCGTGCCTCCCCGGGGGTCCCGGACCAGCGGCAGCAGCTGGGATCCCGTCAGAAACGTGAGTCAGAGACGCTGCGGGCGGGCCCAGCCCTCCGATGCACCTGACCCTCTGCGCGATTCTCAAGTCCGCTGGAGTCTGAGCACCGCCTGTGGACGTATTTCTAGCCGCCTTTCGATTTTTCCAAGAGAGCAGGGATTACGTGCTTTATTCCACGTGGACCTTAGAGAGGGACTCGCTGTGCAAACCTTGTCAAGTCCCCGTCACTCCTGAGCTGGAGTTTCCCTCGTTGCCCTTCTTGCCCTCGGCTTTCTCCTGCACCGCCCTCCCCCTCCTCTCTCCTCCCACCCCATGTGCCCCCAGGCCCCCAGTGACACCCTTGTCGCGCCTGGACCTCGGGGCACACGGGGCAGGCTGTCCTCCTGGCCGGGTCCCGGCTCTCTGTCTCCCGGGCTGGCCCTGCGCCCTGCCTGCCCACGTGCTGGTGTCCTCAGGGCCCAGGCCGGGGCTATAGCTCTTCTCCCGTCACCTCTGCCCACCCGTCTTCTCTGAGGCTCACACTGCCTCCCCCTCAGTGGCCGTGTGTCGAATGAATGCGTTCACACCGGCCCCTCATCACACCCCCAAAGCAGTTCGTTCTCCAGGGTCAGCTGGTTGAAGGCGTGGCCTCGACGTCCGCCCTGACAGAGGGTCGTCACCCCGCGCCCCCAGCCGCAGGCTCCTGCCGGGTGGTGGGAGGGGGAGCGCTGTGAAGGGTCCGCCGGGACCCTGGCCCTGCTTGAGCTCAGCGAGACTGATGGGAGGCAAGGAGCCAATGGTGAAGCATCCGTAGACGCAGAGCCTGTGGGAGAGAAGCATGGGGGTGCTGAGAGTCAAGACCGCACGGTCAAGGCGGGCCCCAAGGATGGGCGTCTGGACTGGGGCTTCGAGGAGGGGGCTCCCAGGGAGGCAGCTGGCACGGGGGCTGGGGCAGCGGGAAGGGAAGGGGCCGGACAGGAGCACGAGGGCCGCCTGGAGAAGGCTGACGGGGGCAGGAGTCGGGCCGTTCTCCACGGTGTGCGATGAGAAGCCTTAGACACTTCTTCCTGCTCTTGGGCCCCTGACCCCGGCTCCAGGCACTGCCCCGGGCCTCCCGGAGCTTTGTGCCGCCCGAGGCTACCGGCCACGCTGGGTGCTGCTCCGCACTTGCACAAAGAGCCTCCGGCCCTGGCTTGTCAGCCTGCCCTCCCCCTGAGTCTGCGCGTGCCGCTGTAGCCACGGGCCTCGGGGCAGCCCCTCTCTGGTCCCTGCCTTGGGTCAAGCAGCCTGGTCCCCCGGTGAGCAAGAAGACGGAGGGACTCGAGGGCTGCCGAGGGAAGCAGGAAGGGCAGTCAGGGAAGGCTTCCTGCAGGAGGCATCACGGTAGGCTGGCCCGGGGTGAGAACCAGGCCGTCTCTGGACGGGGCCCTGGGTTTCTGAGTGGAGCAGAGGCAAATCCAGGTGGGGAGATCTTGGCCTGGAGCCCACACCCCCGCCATCCTCACCCCTCTCCCCTTCCCCCACCCCCAGCTGGCGCTGAGGAATGCCCTTCGGTACTTCCCCCCGGACACCCAGGAGCTGCTGGCCCCCGAGTTCGCCCGGGAGCTGCGACTGTATGGGCACATCTACATGTACCGCTTCTGCCCCGACATTGAAATGAAGTGAGTGCTGCGGCCACAGATTCACAGGGGCCCAGAGTGGGAGGCTCCCTGGAGGGACCCTGCTGGGGGTCAGGACACAATGAGGGGGAGGTCCAGGCTGTTCCCACTAGGAGGCCCATGGATGCGTCTGCCCTGGGCCAGGCTTGGGGCTGCTGCCAGGTCCTGGCAGGAGGATCTGCCTTCCTCACCGTCCCCAGGAGATGCTGCCCCTGCCCGGGCATCACACTCTGAGCACCACTGTTCTTGGAAATGCCGGAAGCTCAGACTGTCTGGAATGACCCCGCAAAGCGGGAGCCACCTGCCCTCGCTCCTGTCTGGGGCTGCTGGCCTGGCGCCCCCTGCAGAATGGGTGCCCAGGAGCACTGATGGCCTGAAGGAAAGGACGGATGAATCGAGTCCACCTGCAGGAGAGGCCTCAGCTTTGCTTTGCAGTCCGCTTTATCCCAGTCGGAGCCCGCCCACTGGGGAGGGAGGACGGCCTGGGTGGGAGGGGCCCGGCACAAAGCAGGAGGGCGTTTGGAACCACCTCCTGCTGGGAGTTCCAAGGCGCCTTCTGCGGGATGCCAGGGCTTGCTGTCCACCTCTGCGCCCAGCCCAGGCTGGGCCCAAGCTTTAGCAGGAAGGAAGCCTGTGCCCGCCCATCGTCAGGCCTGGCAGCTGCGCCCCCTTTGCAGGGCCTACCCAGTGGAGCAGTACCCCTGCCGGACGAGAGCGGCTGCAGCCATCATGCACATGATCATGAACAACCTGGACCCTGCCGTGGCCCAGGTAAAGGCCAGGAAACGGGGGCCAGGGACCAGCAGTGGAAACGGAATGGGAGAAACGCATGAAACGCTCTCAGGCTTTTTGTTTAGAAATAATGATAGATTTGAGGGAAACTGCAAAGACCGTGCAGAGCGGACATCATCCGTGCCTCCAGGGCGCCCCCAGCAGCTGCGCCTTCGGTAACTGCAGTGCAGCATCAGCACCACGACACCAGCGTTGGTACAACAGACACACGTGTAATTCTGCCTCTCCTGATAGCCACGTGCAAACCGAAAAGAACAGGTCTAATGCTGTGGTTTGTCCCAGTATATCCAAAATGTTATCATTTCACATGTGACCATCAATATAAATATTCTGTAGTGTTTTTTTCCTACTGAGTGTTTGAAACCAGGGGTGTATTTTGCCCCCAGAGCTTGTCAGACGGGCTGTGGCTCAAGTGCTCGGTGGCTACACGTGCCCTTCCCGGCGTCCTTGAGCGCCAGTCTGTACCTCTGACACCCGTATTCAAGGAAGGTCAGGCTTCGGGGGTCCCTGAGTATTTTACCTGAGGGTGAAAGGGTCCTAGGATGTGGCCACTCCAGGTAGTGGCGGGAGCTTCCTCAGACCCAGCTCTGACGCTCATCCCAGGCTGAGCGCTAACCCGGTCACAAGGTCCCCGGGCCTTGCCCCTTCTGGCTCCTCCCCTGCCCCCCACTCGTCCTTCGGGGGCCATCGGCCACCTGGCCCCTGAGCCCGGCGCAGGCAGGGGCCTCCCTTCCAGGCCCCCATCTCAGACAGCATCGTGTCCTCCCCAGTTTCCCCAGGAGCTCGTGACCTACGGAGGAAACGGGCAGGTGTTCAGCAACTGGGCTCAGGTACGCTGGACTGTGTGGCCTGGCCCCGCCCTGACCCCAGGCCTTTCTTCCCCCACGTCCTCTGGCCTGGAAGCACCTTACAGACCAGGCTCAGGACTCGGGCTCTGCCTCCCCGATGCCTGAGATCCCAGCCCTGGAGGCTACTTGGGGACGTCGGAGGTCCTGAGGGAGAGCCACTGGAGGGTAGAGGGCTCCGGGCAGGACGGCTAGGGCCTGGGGGGGGGGGCTTGGGGCTGGTGCAGGGCCCCCGCTCACAGAGCCCCCGTGTTTCGCTCTCCCCGCAGTTCTGGCTGACCATGTCCTACTTGTCCCAGATGACAGAGGAGCAGACGCTGGTCATGTATAGCGGACACCCCCTGGGCCTCTTCCCCAGCAGCCCCGGGGCCCCGAGGCTGGTCATCACCAATGGGATGGTGGGTCCCAGGGCAGCGGGGAGGGCCAGGTGCCCGCACACCCGCCGAGCCGTCGTCCCCAAGGGCACGGCGCCGTCCCCAGCCCTCAGCCCAGCCCTCTTGTGCAGGTCATTCCCAACTACTCCTCCAGGATGGAGTACGAGAAGCTCTTTGCCATGGGGGTTACCATGTAAGTACTGTTTCAGCTTATGTTACGGCCTTCGCCAGGCTTTATTATGAAGCAACGCAGCAACAGTAACTACAACTTTGCAAAGCCCTCACAGTCAAAGCTCTACAGCACGGTTTCGCATTTATGTATTTTCTGCTAGTTTTCATAGATATGCCTACAGTTTTCGTATAGGTGTGAGCAAGTGAACCTACAGTTTGAATCCTACTTTTGCAACAATTTACTATCGGTTTCAAACATACAGAAAATTGACAGAATTAATAGGGAACACCAAGATTCTGTGATTAATATGTTACTAAACTCACTTGAGCTCCTATCTGTCTGTCTACCCATCCCTATATCCACGATCATTTTTTTGATGCGTCTCAAAGTAAGCTGCAAATATTGTTGCCTGGAATTCAGTATTTGTCCACAATTTTTTTTCTTTTTTTAATGTTTATTTATTTATTTAGCTGCGTTGGGTCTTAGCTGCAACATGCGGGATCTTTAGTTGCAGTATGAAGACTTTCTTAGTGGCAGCATGCGGGCTTCTTAGTTGCGGCATGCGTGTGGGATCTAGTTCCCTGACAAGGGATCCAACTGGGACCCCTGCATCGGGAGCACGGAGTCTTAGCCACTGGACCGCCAGGGAAGTCCCCACAGTTTTCTTGGTCTTGAAGTGAAATTTACATGTCACGAATGCGCAAACGCACACGTCACGTGCTCCGTTCTGTGAGCTCAGACGACGTGTGTGTCTGTGCAGCCCCTGAGCGCGCTGTCACATTAACGCTCCAATGGGAGGTGTTCCCTCAGACGTTGTAGAAGGAGCCACAGCGAGAAGGGAACCTCCTCCCGCCCAGATGCCCCAATTCACAGCGTCTCCTGTGTCCTGCCCGACATCCCGTGTGTGTGCGGGCGCTTGGCGGGGGTGACTCGACAGCCAGGGACCACGCCCTCTGCACCTGGCCCCTCCTCGGGATTCGGGCTGACTTGCTGGGTTTCACCGGCAGTGCTCAGTTGCGCTGTTATTTATTTAGCTCACTTGCCACCTGGTTTGGGTTGTTCCCAGTGTTCTGGGGATGTAAAGAATGCGACAGGACAGCCCTGTTCTGCACGTGTTTGTGGGTCTCTGGGAGCGGTGCGCTGGCATCCTAACCACCCCGCTGGGCCTCAGGCTGAGAGCCTATGAATGATTGTAATCATGGTCGCCGCCACTTGTTCTAGGATTTACAGAAGCCTCTGAGCTAGGGGCCCTTATTAACCCATTTTGTGGAGGAAGAAACTGAGGCTCAGAAACCCAATTACCTTTTTCCTTCGTCATAAGTAGTTACTGTTATTATATAATAAGTTGCTGTTACTATTATTTTTTATGAGGCCTGACGACCTCTTCTGTACCAGTGGGAGCAGAGGGATGGTCGGTGTCTGGTCGGCGTCCTGAGTGTGGCCATGGACCAGCCCCCGTGCTGCTGTCCTGCAGGCTCAGGAGAGAAGTTTAAAGGGGCAGAGCTGCAGAGTCAGACCTGGTCTGGCTGCCCGTGAGTGCTGACCCCAGGCGCTGTGAGCAGTTGACCAAAGAGAAGATGCAAATCACCATAGAGGTGGGAAGGGGTTACCTGGATAAGGAATCTGAGAACCGCTGACCAGGGCAAAGCCTTTTCACCATCAGGCTGACAAAAGTGGAACTGGTCCCCTCCGTGGTGGGGGGTACATGGGGGAACAGGCAGCCACAGGCTGGGGTGTCAAGGTCTATACAGCACGGCTGGGGGCGCGGGAGGGCCACATCCAGTGACTGCGGTCAAAGCCGCAAATGGAGACAACTCTGACCCCATGATTTTACCCCCAAGAGTGAATTGCAGGAGCAGCAGCAGTGGATCAGGTGAGACAAGGGATGGAATCAGAAGGCCTCCGAATCGCTTCCCAGCCCTGCCGCGTGTCCCTGGGCCACCTGGGAACTCGGATCCTATCTGTAAAGGCGCCATGGGTGGCGGCCACCAGGGAGCACGCCCTGCGGGGTCTGATGCTTTCACCCGCCTCCCTGGTAGATGTCTATCGTATCAGCACGGTTCTCTTACCTCCTGTCATAGTCACAGAAACACGCAAGGCACGGGTCATGACTCCCCATTTTTTGGAGGAGGAAGCAGAGGCTCTACATGGTCCAGTGCTTTGTCCCAGTTATGGGACAGGCTTGGCGTTCAGATCTGCGAGAATCAGGACGCACCCTGATCCAGAGCAGAGAAGGTCCAGAAAGTGGCTGGGGGACAGCAGCCTCGAGGGTCTCCTGACCTCAGTGGTCCTCAGGGAAGAGTAAATCTAAGGCAACAGCAAAATTTCCCATCACATTGCCCAAAACTCAACTGTTGGATAAGTATCATAGGATGCAAATAGGAGTGCCTATGCCCTGCTGGTGGCAGTCACTCTGGAATGTGATGCTGTCTATTAGTATTTTAAATGTTTGCACTGGTGCCCTGGCACCCCGTTCCTGGATTCTACCCTGGAGGGCACGGCAGGGCCAGGGAGGTCGCTTACCGCGGCCTTGTCCTGTGGCCCAGCCGAGCCACCCGGCTGACCGACAGGGAGAGGGGACATCCTGTGCCCTCTGATGGGGTTGACTGTGGAGCCACGAAAGGTCTGCGGGTGCTGACGTGGAAAAGGCCCCTACAGGCCTTGTGTCTGGGGGAAACACAGATCCAGAAACAGTGCTTACAGAACAAGGCCATTTATGTAAATAGCAATGATCACTCACACAAAACTAACGCCGTTCGCTGGACTCTGCCCTGCGTGCCACACACGAGTCTCAGGTGTCCCCTGACGGGTGGCAGAGCTCCCCTCCCTGGCCCCGGTGAAGGTGTCTGGACGTCCCGGGACCAGAATCCCGCACTGTCTGGATTCGGGGTGTTGCCGGGAGGCCGCGGCCCTTTCTGCTCTGTGTTCCCCCGGCCCCGGGTCTCCTCCTGCAGGAGCGGCTCAGCTCCGCCAGGTTTGGCCACCACGGGAAGGCGTGGTGACTCATCCTCACCTGGAGGTGCTGGGTCATGTCAGCTCTTGTCCACGTGGCTAAATGTTCCCCGGTGATTTTACTACAGTTTTTAAGAGAATGAAACCTGTCTGTGAAAGGTCCAAGGGGGACCAGACATGGGGGAGCGTGGCCTTTTCTGTAGCTTTCTTTCGTCTCTGAAGGAGAAGGTAATGCTGCACTTGGGGTGACGACAGTGCGTTTCTGGCCCTGTGAAGTGGGGCGCCAGGCCCCGGCTCACCCCGCTTCCCCCTCTGTGGGCAGGTACGGCCAGATGACGGCGGGTAGTTACTGCTACATTGGTCCCCAAGGCATCGTCCACGGCACGGTGGTGAGAGACGGGCCACGCCTGCCCACGGGCCTGGGGGTGGACAAGCTGGCGTGGATCGTGAACCCGAGTCCTCGCCCTGCAGCTCACCGTGCTGAATGCCGGGCGGCGGTACCTGGGCGTCCAGGACCTGGCCGGGAAGGTCTTTGTCACCTCCGGGCTCGGCGGGATGAGCGGGGCTCAGGCCAAAGCCGCCGTCATCGTGGGGTGCATCGGCGTGATTGCAGAGGTGAGCTGGCGGGAGCGTCTCCCCGCCCCCCTCCAGAGCCCCGCATCCCCACCTGCCCCCTCTTCTCTCGCCCTCACCCCGCAAGCCTCCCAGCCTGGGTCCCCAGGGCAGCGAACGCCCCTGCCTTCCAAGTGCCCATCACCTGCCAGGGCCAGTGCCTGCCTACACTCGGCCGTGAAGCCGCCACCCTGAGGCCTGGCTTCCCTTGCCCTGGGGCCCTGGAGTGCAGCCTGTGAATAAGTGAGCCAGGCTCCCCCATATCGGACAGAGTGGTCGGCTGGTCGGTGGGGGGAGAGCCGGGGAGAGCGCAGGAACCCTCCCTCTGGCTCTGAGTTCCTCCGGCAGGAAGAGGGGAAGGGAGCGGAAGAGGAGGGGCGGCCGGGAGGAAAGCATGGGGGCACGCAGCTGTGGGATCTGCACTTGGCTGATGGCACGCACAGGTGTACTTGTTAGGAGCCCACTTGGCTGCAGGTGACAGAAAACCCAACGAGAGCAGCTTACACAAAGAGGGTTTTATTTTTCTCACGTAACCAGCAGGGCTGGCATTGGCTCAGCAGCTCAATGTCAGGGTCAACATCTCTAGATTCTCTTGGGCTTCCCTTGTGCACACACAAGTGGCTGCCCCAGCCCCAGCCATCCCATCTACATTCAAGGCAGGGCAAAGGAGAAGTGCCAGCTATGGCTGACTCTATTTTAGCAGGAAAATAATGCCTTAGAAACTCCTTCTTTTACCTCATCAGTCAGTATGGGATCAGACGGACGGACGTTCTGATCCGCAAGGGAGGCTGGAAGCGGTGGGAGGGCAGTTGTGATTAGGTAGGGTGTGATTCCTCCCCTGGGGCCGAGCACAGCATCACCCGGAGCGAAATCCAGGTTTGTTGATGCGAGGCAGGAGGGGGAGTCAGTGCTGACAGCAGCTCGTAGGGTCTGCCTGGCCCTGTTGGGAAAGGGGGTGATCTACACCCGTGCCTCGTGGTCCCAGGTGGATGGAGCGGCCCTCATGAAACGCCACAAGCAAGGCTGGCTGATGGAAGTGACCGACAGCTTGGACCGCTGCATTGAAAGACTAAGGTACAGTGTCCGGCTCGGGGGGAGACCGGGCCGGGACCTTCTAAATTTCTGCTTCTCGCTGGTCCGTTCCGCGCGCGTGGGGGAAGCCCGTGTGCGTCCGTGGTGCCCATACACGTGGTCTAACAGACTTCAGTAGTTTTCTCGGTGACCCCGACGCTCGGCCACAGTTTTGCAAAGCGCATGTCTTGCGTTTCTCCCCGTGGCGCCTCAGTGCCCAGCCCAGAGCCTGGCACACAGTAGGGGCTGCTTGGATCTGCTCAACCCCTGGGAGGTGGAGCTTCTCCTCAACAGGACCCCGTCAGGTTCCGCAAGGCCCGTCCTCCTCCCCAAGGGGGCCACGGCTGGTCCTGTGGCGCTGGGCCCCTCCCCGCTGCGTGCTGTCTCCTCAGCTACCTCAGTGGGGACGGGGCAGGGCTGCCCTGGAGGCCGCTGATCAGGTGCCCTTTTTGAAGCATCCTCTCAACGAATTTGCTCTGCAGAACTGAGCCCCATGTGGAGAGTTCGCCTCCGCACAGGGGGCTCCACCTGCTGCAATTAGACTCGCCCAAGGTCTCCAGGGGGCTTATGTAAAAATGTTCAAAGACACACAGAGTGTGAGAAATATTCCCATTACCAAGACTGGATACTTTTTGGACATAGATCTTTGAAAACTGGCAGAAAACTCTCCATTAATCACAGGAGAAGTTCCAACCTCCTAGTGTGGCATGAAGGGTCTCACCTGATCTGGCTCCGATCCTGTGGGTGCAACTGGAACACACGTGCCCACTCGCATACCCACACATACAGACTCGCATGCTCACACACACTTTCAACCACTGGGACATTTCTGTCATCTCTAAATATCCCTCTTCCATATGCCGGCTCCCTCTTGTCACACACAGTTTGGGTCCTTAATTCTGCGGTCACACGCATGAACACACACACAGTCCAAGTCAGTGTAACAAATGCCTTAAGCAGCCGTCTGGTCACATTTCTGCTCCCTGAGCTGCGGAGATGCAGAGATGGGAATGGCGACCCTCCCATGTCTGCGGGGTTTTCATGTATTCAAATCTATTTCCCCCAAATATACTTTCATTTTTTGTCCTTTTATTTTTCCAAATAATGTTTGTTTATTTACTTATTATTATTTTGGCTGCATCGGGCCTTTGTTGCTGTGCGCGGGCTTTCTCTAGTTGCAGCGAGTGGGGGCTACTCTTCGTTGCGGTGCATGGGCTTCTCATTGCAGTGGCTTTTCTCGTTGCGGAGCATGGGCTCTAGGCGCGCAGGCTTTAGTAATTGTGGCTCGCGGGCTCTAGAGCACAGGCTCAGTAGTTGTGGCTCACGGGCTCAGTAGTTGTGGCTCACGGGTTCAGTAGTTGTGGCTCGCGGGCTCAGTAGTTGTGGCTCGTGGGCTCTAGAGCACAGGCTCAGTAGTTGTGGTGCACGGGCTTAGCTGCTCCGCGGCATGTAGGATCTCCCTGGCCAGGGCTCGAACCCCTGTCACCCACATTGGCAGGTGGATTCTTAACCACTGTGCCACCAGGGAAGTCCCGCAAATAAGGTTTAGAGTCATCTTTAGTGACATCTGCAACTTAAGGATCGCCTTGAGTGAGTTCTGCAAAGATCCCTTTTAGAGTCCTCGCAGCAACAACCCTAATTCTACTAATCGAATTCTACACCTTGGGGCGGGGAGGGATTGTCACCTTTGCCAGCCAGTCCTCCCGAGGGCATTCAAGTCTGCTATTCCCCTCAGGCCTGGGTCCTCAAAAGACACACCTCATGGGTCCCTGCATCTCAGGCCTGCGCTCACACGTGGTGCTTTGGGTGCCTCCTGGGCCTTCTGCATCCCCACCAGCTTGGGGCTTGTGTGTTGGGGGTGGGTAGCCGTGGGCAGGTGCGATGGGGCCATCTGTCCTGCCCTTGCCCCTTCCAGGGAAGCGAGGAAGAGGAAGGAGGCCCTCAGCCTTGGTTACCATGGCAACGTGGTGGATCTTTGGTAAGTGGGGGGAGTTGGCAGCCTTGGGGACACCGGGTGAGCCCCCCCCAGCCAAGGTCCCGGGCCAGGTGCTCCCGGGACACAAGGCTTCCAGTGTCAGCTTGAGGCTCTGCTCCCAACCTTCATGGCCCGGATCCTGGCCGAGCTCACGGCAGCCTTTGCCCAGCCAGGCAGCCCTCCCGCCAGGGATCTTTCCAGAGGGAAAGCAGGATGAGCCTCCATGCCTGGCGACTGGGCGTGTGGGCTGGGAAACGCTGCGTGCCCCTCTGGCTGGACCCTGAGCTCGGGCCCCGGCACTGCCTGCCCTGACCACCTGAGTCTCCCCAGGGAGCGCCTGGTCCGTGAACTGGACACGACGGGGGAGCTTTTGGTGGACCTGGGGTCAGACCAGACGTCCTGCCACAACCCGTTCAACGGTGGCTACTACCCCGTGCAGCTGGGCTTCGCAGAGGCCCAGAGCCTCATGGCCTCCGACCCTGCTGCCTTCAAAGCCCTGGTCCAGGAAAGGTGATGCAGGTCCCAGGGCTGCTTGGGGGAGGGATGGGGGCACACATGGCCTGCAGGAACTTTGGACTGGGAGGCTCTGGCCTCTGCCCAGTTCTCCTGGGGCAGCTGTGTGGCCTCGGGCAAGACCCTTAACCTCTCTGGGCCTCTGTCTCTTCCTCTGTCACACGGAGTCATGGGCTCCCTGGCCTGTGGGTATGCTGGGAACAGACTGGGGTGA
Organism: Monodon monoceros; assembly: GCF_005190385.1. Classification (NCBI taxonomy): domain Eukaryota; kingdom Metazoa; phylum Chordata; class Mammalia; order Artiodactyla; family Monodontidae; genus Monodon; species Monodon monoceros. The sequence continues at coordinate 102,168,082 of NW_021703780.1, forward strand.
CATTTGCAAAACACTGGGGGCAGCTTCCAGCACGTGTGAGTGCTGAGCAGGTGCTGGTGGAGGCGAGCCTGAGGCGTTTCTGCAAGAGGCAGTTGCTTGTTCAGCACTGAGTCTGGTCCCGGCGCTGGGCTGGCTGGCTGACGACCCGACCCATAGGCGCTAGCTTAGGGGCTGCCTGCAGGGTCCTGAAGGGTAGGGGGACCTGAGGAGCCGGCAGGGACCGGGGCTTCCAGGAAGGAGGTGCTGGGGGAGGAGCCAGAAAGGGGTGGAGCCACGAGGGGTGGGGTCAGCTGGGGTGGAGCCAGGAGGGGTGGGGTCAGCTGGGGGAAGAGTCAGCAGGGAGGTGGGGCTCGTGGGGTTCGGCTGTGGTTACAGCCCTGGCGGGCGGTGCTGAGCTGACCACTGACCGCACCTCTCGCAGCCTGAGGAGGCACGTCTCGGCCATCAACAGGCTGGCCCAGGAGAACTTCTTCTTTTGGGACTATGGCAACGCCTTCCTCCTGGAGGCCCAGAGAGCAGGTGAGAGAGAAGGGAGGGGGGTCCCCTCTCTGCAGGCCTCGTGGGCGGGGCAGTGTGGCCCGCGGGTTGGCTCCACGTGTCCCTTCTGGAAGCTGGCCCTGCCAGGGCCTTGGTCTCGCTGGGCCTCGGTTTCTCCAGGTGATGCTGGGTCTCCGCGCACAGGGGCTGACGTGGGGAAGACGGGCGCCAACAGGACGGAGTTCCGCTACCCCTCGTACGTCCAGCACATTATGGGGTGAGTGATGGGCCCTTCCAGCGTCTGTCGTAGACATGCAGGTCTGAAGATCTCCTCCTCTCCCCACTGCTCAGGCCACGTGCTGAGGCCTACGTTCGGCCACAAGTGGTCATGGCACCGGGTCACGGGCTTTCCACCCCAAAATGCAGGGGGAAAGGAGCTGAAAACGAGAGACCCTGTGCAGGGCCTCAGGGAGAGAACAGGATCGGCCACGCCTGAGCCACGAGTGGGCGGCGGAGGGCCTGATCCCTGCAGCCCGTGTGCTTTCCTGGCCTCGTGGGCCGGAATAAGCAGGGACCAGGGAGCGGCCGGAGGGAGAGGACAGGGTGGAGTTCGGGCCTGAGCCGCTGGGTCGGGTGGGGGGGGCAGCAGCCCCGGATCTGCACCGGAGGGGACCCCCGGGGGGCGAGAGAGGCCCGCGTCCTTCTGAGGTTCACTGTGGGAGGGGAGGGGCCAGAGTTGGGCCAGGGCCACTGGGGTGTCCCCAGGGGGCAGTGGGAGGGAGCCCAGGGAGGCCCCTGCATTCCTCTGCCTGGAGTCCCCTCGGAAGGTCAGCCCACTTAAAGCAGATTTGGCTTTAAGTTTACTGTTTGTCCCAATATTTAGTTTCAGTTGCCTGGTTTTCAGGTTGTCTCCAACAGCAATTTAAGGAATTTCTGCTTGTCTGTGTCCCAGCTCCCTGCTCCTGCAGCCAGAGATGGTACAGCTCTGAGAGGGGAGCTGGGGGAAAGGACACCGAGGGGACAGAGGGGGGTGGGGGAAGTTACCGTCCAGTTCGTGGCTTGGGGGCTTCCGGCAACAATTGTGGACCGACGCCCACTCACCACACAGGCCCCCACGAACCACCCGCCTGGCGCACAGCCCTTACCTCCTCAGTTCTGGAGCACCTGCGGCCTCGCCGACCATGGACCATGGTGACCCCAGCCAGGGGGTGCAGCCAGCCTGGAAGCCCCCAGCTGACGAGCCTTTTGCCCTTGCAGGGACATATTCTCCCAGGGATTTGGGCCTTTCCGCTGGGTGTGCACATCCGGGGACCCGCAGGACCTGGTGGTCACGGATCAGCTGGCCATGTCAGTGCTGGAGGAGGCCATTGCTGGTGGAGGTGAGGCTGTTGGTTGGAGATGCTGGCGCACGGGTGACCCCCAGAGGCTCCGATAGACACCTGCCTGGCGGTGCTGGGCAGCCTGGACACGTGGTCCCCTGCCTGGCCCCGTGGGCACAGGGCACATCCTCGGGTGGTGCCTGTTGATGGTGTTCTGCCTCCCTGTAGCTGCCCCTGTGTCCACCTGCTCCGTTCCCCCGTGTCCAGGCCCCTCTGCGTCTCCGTGTCACAGCTGCTCCAGGCCATCTGTGGGTCCGTCTGTGGACACAGACAGGTGCCTCTGCCCTGCAGCCTTCGCGAGGGAGGGTCTGTGCCGCCCCCCACCGTGGGGCAGGGGCTGCCGGTGCCTGTGACACCCTTTCCCCTCTCCCTGCAGTGAATCCGGCTGTGGAGCAGCAGTACGTGGACAACATCCGCTGGATCCGGGAGGCCTCCCAGCACCGGCTGGTGAGGGCTCAGCCTGGCGGGGGCAGGGTGGGCAGCTGGACCGTGCCCGGGGTGAGGTGCTGCTTGCCACCTGGGCCAATTAGGTGATGTCCCCACCGGCCACCTCACCCAGGGGCCGCTGGGCAGAGAAGCCCAGGACCTTTCAGAAGGGGACCTGGGCTCGGGGGCAGCAACCAGGGTCAGGCAGGTCTTTCCTCCCCTCACTCCCCTGCTGGGCCCTGGAGCCAGGTCTCCCGGCTTCTCCGCTGTGTGACCTGGGGTGAGTGGCTTGGCCTCTCTGAGCCTCCCGTCCTATCTGCGTGGTGGAGATGCTGGAGGCGGCGCGTGCCCCCTAGCTGTGGTGTGGGGCTTGGAGCAGGCCCTCTGACGCTCTGCGGGGCCAGGGCTGGGGGGACGGGCGTTTCTGTGACTGAGCGTGACCACGAGTCGGATGACTCGAGGTGGGGACTGGTTTACACGGACCCGTCAGAAGGGTGTCTCTGAGGAGCTGACTTGTGGGTTCAGGTCTAAGTGGGGTTGGGGGCTGGGTGGGGGGAGTGACAGTGGGGGAAGCAGAGGGGTCAGCCAGTGCACAGGCCTGAGGAGACAGACAACTGGATGCACCAGGGCAAAGTGAGAAATGAGCGTGTGGGTCACAGGCCTTTGACCACAGACCCTGATGGCCGAATGCCGCCACCACGTCTGGACCAGTGGGTCCTTGACCTGGGCTTCAGCCAGGCCTCCCCCGAGCTCTGAGGCCCCTCTCCTGGGCTTCCTGGTCCAGCCCTGTCCACCCAGGCTGCCGCCGCCTCCTGGCCCAGCGGTCACAAATGCATTTCTCCACAAAACCCTTCATGCCAACTACCTGGAGCCTGAGATGCCCACGGCCGTCGCTGTTGGACTTGAGGGCCTGGGCCTGGGAGGGTGGGGCAAGAGGTGGAGATGGGGGGCCAGTCCAGGGAGGCCCGGAGAGGAGGGGCACGACCACCGAGAAGGTGCCGGCAGGGTTGCGGGGCTGAGGGCGTGTGGGCGGCCAGCTGGATGCCACCCCAAGCCTGCGAGCAAGACCCTCTCTTTGTGTTTGAGTTAAAGTTACTTGGACATTGTGTCTTTCCCCCTTGTTTCAGGTTGCCCTCCCCCCTCCCCCCTCCCTCCCAGCCCTCTCCCTCCCCCCCTCGTCTCTCATGAAAGTTGGTGATCACAGAAGGTTGTCCTTTTAACATTTTAATTGTTTCTTTTAATGTACACTCTTGACAAAGCTGGCAGTCCTGGGTCAGTTCCTCCCATTTTCTGTTTTCTGGATCCGGGAAATCTGAAAGGCTGCCATGCTGGTTTACGGTACAGTTTTTCCAAAAAGGATTTGAGGCAGCTGGCGCAAATAAACCAAGGCCTTTGGGTGGAAAGCGGGAGGCTGAGGAAGCCACAGGCTGACTGAAAGGCTGGCGTGCGCGGGCCTCCTGTGGACGCCCCCCCCCCCCGCCCCGCCGTGCTTCACCTCATCCCTGGGCGGCTGAGGGAAACACCTGCACCCCCTTTGGAGAGTCCAGGGTTTCTCAGTCTCGGCACTGCTGACATTTGGGGCCAGGTGAATTTTTTTTGATTGTGGTAAATATACATAAAATAAAATTTACCATTTGACCCATTTTGAAGGTACAACTCAGTGGCATTAAGCACATACACTGTTGTACAACCATCACCACCGTCATCTCCAGAACTTTCTCATCTTCCCCAGCTGAAGCTCTGTCCCCGTCAGACACTAGCTCCCTCTCCCCTCCCCTCTCCTTTTGTGTCTGGCTTATTTCAGTGAGCACGATGTCCTCAAGGTTCATCCACGTTGTCGCATGTCAGGATTTCCTTCCCTTTTAAGCTGAATCATGTTCCCTGTGTGTATGGACCACACCTTGTCTATCCATCACCGGCCATGGACGCTGGGTTGCTTCTCCCTCTTGGCTACTGTGAATGATGCTGCTATGAACATGGGCGCTACTACCTCTTCGAGCGCCTGGGGGCTGGATATTCTTGGTCACGGAGACCATAGTCTAGCAGCGTCCCTACCCATGCCAGCAGCACCCAAATGTCCACAGTCATCCCCAGAGGTCGCCCGGCTGAGAGCCACTGTGCTAACGATGACCGCTGTGCTAGCAGTAACAACGCCAACATGAACAACGGTTCATTTTCGGGAGCCTTTGTTTCCCGCAGTGAGTGCCCCCCAGCTCCAACGGGGCTGCATCCTGGTGGCGGCGCACAGGGGCTCAGCCTCCCCGGCCTGCTTCCTCACCTGTGGGCGGGGCCTGTGATGAGCACAGCAGCGTCTTCCTCACAGACGCACTAAGGAGATTCTGGGTGCCAAGCCGGAGCAAGGCAGACACGCCAGAACCGCCTCGTGGGGTGCTGAGGTTACTCTGGTGGGAAGGGTCGAGCAGGGTGACGCCCACAGGAGGTGATATCCCCGGAGACAGGCGAGTCAGGGTCCTGGAGGCCCCTGGGGTTAACCCTGTGGGGATGGGTCAGGAGGGACATCTGGGGGCCCAGACTGCACGTGGACACGCAGGGCAGGACGTGAGTGCTGGACTCTAGAGCCGCCTCTTTCCTCCCTGGAGGTGACCGTCTGACTGCTGGTGGCCATGTCTCCCGAGCATCCCCCGCGTCAGTCAGCTCTCACCCTTCTCTCCGCAGGTGGTGGGCTCCCAGGCCAGGATCCTGTACTCGGACCAGAAAGGCCGTGTGGCCATCGCTGTGGCCTTCAACCAAGCCATCGCCCGTGGGAAGATCAAGGTGGGCTGTCCTGTGCTTGGGTGGGGCTCCCCTGCCTCCTGACCAGGCCAGCCCAGGCCCGGGAGGGAGGAGGCCCGTCCTCAAACCCAGGCTCTGACAACTCGGTCCCTGCTGTGTGACTTTGGGCAGTCAGGGGCCCTCTCTGAACCTCTTATCAGAAAAGAGGCTCCTGTAACCTCAAAACGTGGCTTTCC
>NW_021703780.1:102178332-102195612 GCF_005190385.1 Monodon monoceros
CCCCCCCCCCTAAAGTGGGTGTCCCGCCACTCTGCGCGACGCTGATTCCCCCTCCCCCCCGCCCCTCCCCCCCCCTCCCTCCTCCCCCCTCCCTCCCTCCTCCCCCGTCTCTCCTTCCCTCCCCGCAACTCCTTACTAAGCGTCCCCTGGTGCCAGCCTTGCTGCAACACTGCCATGCAGAGGACAAGGTAGACAGAGTCCTGCCTGGTGCTGGTGGAGGGACACTTGGACATGCAGGCAAAGGTATCAGTTCAGGGGATCTCAGTGGTACCGAGCTCTGTGAATAAGGTGAATGAGGTGACATGTGGGGCGACAGGGGTCAGGATGGCCTGCTGCCTTGCAGACGCAGAGCGGAGGCCTGAGTATCCAGAAGGTGCCGGAATACTGCACAGGTGGTTCATGGCAGAGGTGAAGAGGGGGAGCATACTTGGCCTGTTCAAGGGCAGGGCAGCTCCTCGGACGCTGAAGCCGTGAAATCCCGGTACCTCTAGTACCGTCGAAACACCAGACTGTCCCTTACAGCCCTGTGGCATCGGGGAGGTGTCCTGTCCTCTCCGGGCCTCAGTTTTCCTCTATAAAGTGGGTGTGGTGACAGTGTGGGTGGGGTTGAGGAGACTCGGACCCAGCACCTGGAGAGCACACGGGGCTCCAGGTGGCCGGAAAGTGCGTCTCTGAGCAGCCATGGGGGCAACAGAAACCCTGTGCTTCCTCCCGCCAAAGGTCTGCTTTTCAGGGGAATCCGAAGGGCATCGGGTGTGCCCTGCCCCTTGACCTCTGCCCTGTGCTGGGCAGCGGACACTGGTAGCTGACCTCTTGTGTCCTCCCACACTGCAGGCACCGGTGGTCCTGAGCCGAGACCACCACGACGTAAGCGGCACAGACAGCCCGTTTAGGGAGACCTCCAACATTTGTGACGGCTCTGCCTTCTGTGCGGGTGAGGAGCACAACAAACAAACTTTTTCTCTGTTGGATTTTATTTAACGGTCAAGTGATTCATTCAGTCGGTTGTGGTGGTGCAAGAAAGGTGCTGGCCTCTGAGGGGCATGGCACGGGGTGACCAGCCCAGGACGGAGGGAGGGGTCCTGGGATGCAGGCTCAGTTGTAAACCAGGGCGGGTGCCAGGTGGCCCAGCTAGGTGGATGCCCGAGACCCGGGTGCACCTGGGCCGCGTTCAGGGAGGGACTGCTGCTGCTGCAGCCACCGTGATTGTTACTGTCGCCCCAGAGCTTTGCGTTCCGGTCCTGGGTGGCCTTCTGGTTCCCAGCACCTGCAGCTCCTCCCATTATGGACGGGATCCCAAGGGAAGGAGGTGGACGGTCAGGAACACCACCCACATCACTTTGTTCTGAGGGATTTGGTCCACTTCGTCTAAGTTATGGAATGCATGCGTATAGAATCGTATTCCTTCATTATCTTTTTCATGTCTGTGGGGTCCACTGTGTTATTCCTGATGTTGGTCATTTGTGGCTTCTTTCTTTCTTTTCTTTGGCTGCTGTGGGGCTTGAGGGATCTTAGTTCCCCGACCAGGGATTGAACCCATGCCCCCTGCAGTGGATGCATGGAGCCCCAACCACTGGACCGCTAGGGAAGTCCCTGTGTCTTCTTTCTTTTTCCTTTATGAGTCTGGCTAGAAGTTTATCATTTTTTTTGAGATTCTCAAGAAGCTTTTAGTTTAAATGATTTTTTAAATTGCTTTTCTGCTTCCAAATTCATTGATTTCTACTCTACTCTTTAGTATGACCTTCTTCCTATTTACTTTGGGTTTAATTTGGTTTTTTTTCTCTGGTTTCATGAGGTGGAAGCTGAGGTTACTGATTTTAAACTTTTTTCTTTTCTAATAAAAGTGAATTTGAATTTCCCTCTAAACACTGCTTTAGCTGCATCGCACAAATTTTTACATAATATATTTTTATTATCATTCAGTTCAAAATATTTTAAATTTCTTTTGAGACATTCTCTTGGACCCATGAGTGATTGAGAAGTATCTTTTTAAATTTTCAAGTTTGGGGAGATTTTTCTGATATCTTTCTGTTACTGACTTTTGATTTAATTCCATTATAGTCTGAGAGCTGTGTATTCATTCTGTTCTTTTAAATTTGTTAAGGGTTGTATTGGTCCATCTTGGGGCACGTGGGAAGAAGGTGTCTTCTGCGGTTACTTGGGGGCTTGTTCTTTAAATGTCAATTAGGTCACGTCAGTTGGTGATGCTGTTCCTGTTGTCTAGGTCCTTACTGACTTTCTGCTGACTTGTTCCATAAATTACTGACGGATGGGTGATGAAGTTCCTGACTCTGTTTGTGGATTTGTCTGTTCTCTTTTCAGCTCTCATCCACTTTGCCATGTGTTTTCTTTTTTTTTTAAATTTTGCGGTACGCGGGCCTCTCACTGCTGTGGCCTCTCCCGTTGCGGAGCACAGGCTCCGGACGCGCACGCTCAGCGGCCATGGCTCACGGGCCCGGCCGCTCCGCGGCATGTGGGATCTTCCCGGACCAGGGCACGAACCCGCGTCCCCTGCATCGGCAGGCGGACTCTCTCTCAACCACTGCGCCACCAGGGAAGCCCTGCCACGTGTGTTTTAGAGTTGTGTTGTTAGGTGTGCCCTTGTTTAGGTTTACTGTCTCTTCTTGGAGAATTGACCTCTATCATCGTGTGATGTCCCTGTTTATCCCTGATAATACTGCTGGCTCTGAAGTTCTCTGATATTAATGTGGTTTACATTCGTATCCTTTGGCCATGGTAACAACATACCACAAACTTGGAGGCTGGAAACAGCACAAATGTGTTCCCTCACAGTTCTGAAGGTCTAAAGTCTGAAGTCAGTTTCTCGGGGCTTAAGTCGAGGTGCAGGCAGGGCTGTGACGTCTCAGGACGCTGCAGGGGAGAATCTGCTCCCTGGCCTTTTCCAGGTCCTAGAGCTGCTTTTCTTGCATCTCATAGCCCTGCACTAGGACGAAAGTATTCCCAGGACCCCCTCCTCTTCTCTGTGGGCACAAGTGGGGGTTTGGAGGAAGAGCCCGCCGGAAGGTGCCGACCCCTTCCATCCGTGTCCCCAGGGGCCTCGGTCTCAGGCAAGCTGAGGCTTGTCATTCAGCGAGTCCTTAGACACGAGTGAGGCACGGGTTCCATTTCTGGGCAGGTGCCTGCCTCCCCACAGAGTTCCGGGTAGTTGGCCGCCCTGGGGCCTCGGGCCTCTGATGGGCCGACGACAGTTGGTAATTTGCAGTTGGCCCCCAATTTAGCGTGTTCACTCTAAGGGTGGGACTGGCGCTCTTGGTCACCTGAGCTAACACTGCCACCACATCCCTTTGAATTCCTTTGTCCTCCGTGCCTCTGGGGCGCTGTACCTGCCACTTGGCACCGGAGAGAAGACAGCAGGGGGCGACAGTGCTCGTCGGGCACTTGTTCATTGTCCTGCTTTGCTTGGCTCTGAAAATACAAATTTCTGCTGTTCCTGCAGTTGCCCTGCCTTGTTCCCATCCGTCCCTCAGACCCTGGCCCGGCCTGGCTGCCTTCCTCGGGCGCTGACGGGGCTCTGTTTCCACAGACATGGCCGTGCAGAACTTCGTGGGAGGTGCATTCCGGGGAGCCACCTGGGTTGCCCTGCACAACGGCGGGGGTGTCGGCTGGTAAGGAGGTTTCTGGGCGCCGGTGGTGCAGCTGGGGCTCCTTTGGAAGGCTCGGGGGTCTCCTCCAGGGTCCTGGGCCTGCTTCCTGGAGCTCCCGCTACCGAGGGCTCCTCGTGTGAGCTGGAAATGGGGGCCTTGCCCAACACCCCACCTTTGGGGTCTCACCCGTCGCGTGGGACACCAAGGCCTGCCGTGGACGCCGTAAATCACCCTTTCCTGTCGTTTTCATGCTGCTTTCACAGATGTTTTCCAGGGAATGCTCAGCACCCTCCTGGCCCCGTCCTTTCACTCCGTCAGGGGCTGGGCTGGGAGGCGGGGACCTGGGTTCTGGGCTCCCTGGGTCCTGGCCCCTCTCTGCCCAGCCAGGCCTGTTTCCAGCCCACGCCGCGAGGGAGCTAGGGATTCTGGGAGGCTCCCTTCTGGGCGACAGATGCAGTTCCCTCGTGGGGACGTCCCTATAATTCTGCACCCGGTTCCAACCCGAGGGGTTTTTCTGACACCAGCTGCGTGTCCTGTAGTTCCACTCAGTTCCAACACTGTCAGCACAGAGATAACGTCAGATCCCACGGCTGAGGGCTCAGTCCCACAGGGCTGTCCACCACCCCACCCCCTGACTCCAGTCACATGTCTACAGTATTACCAATGCTTCCGACCCACCAGCTGCAGATCAGAGGTCCCTGCAGCCACTTCCTCGGGTTCCACTGGTTTGCTAGAGCAGCTCACAGAACGCAGGGAACCCATTTATTCACTGGATTTCTGATTTATTACAAAAGATATCAAAGGATGTGAATCCATAGCCAGATGAGGAGATACACGAGTTGAGGACCCAAAGGGTCCCTGTGGGGCTGGGGCCGGGCACGGCAGCACGTGGAAGTGTTCTGGCTCCCCAGCCTGGACGCTCTCTGAACCCGCTCCTTTGGGGTTTCTGTGGAGGGTTCCTTACGCGTCCGTGATTGACTACATCACGGCCACTGGTGACTGATTCCGCCTCCAGCCCCCCTGCCCTCCCGGCAGGTCAGGGGCCGGGACCCACGTTCCAGGCCTCTGATCACACGGTGGCTCCACTGGCATCCAGCCCCATCCTTGGGTGGTTTCCCAGAGTCAGCTCATTAACATAAGGAACGACACCTTCATCCCTCACAGCAGAGGGAATTCCAAGGGTTTGGGGAGCTCCGTGCCAGGAACAGTGGGCAAAGACCAAATACGTCTTTGTTATAAACCGTGATGTCGTATTTGCTGCTGAGAAAAATGAGTAACTAGCGTTTATTGCAAGTGGACCGCATGGCAAGCATTTGCACCCCCTCTCTCACCTACTCTTGGAAAAGAAATGCATCTATCGATGCGGAAACTGAGGTAGCAGGCAGCTGGGGCTGCACCTGTGCGCATGGCCTCTGGGCGGGGGGTCGCCTGGGGAGCTCTGGCTGCGCGGTATTCCTGGCTCCTCAGAGCAGCAGGGGGCGCCGTGGCCCCGCAGAGGAAGACAGCTGCCCAGGCCCGGCCACCTCTGAGCTGACCTCTGAGCCCGTTTTGGCCGGATCAAGCCTGGACTTGCCCTCCAGAACCAAGTCCTTCACGCTGCAGCTTCCAGAGCGTCCCCGGGGGCTGGCTTGGCCTTGGGCCCTTCGAGGCCGGAATTCCAAACCGCAGCCCAGTCAGGTGGCTCTCATGAATGGAAAATGTGATCGGATCGCGTGTCCTTTCAGAGACACAGGCTGGAGAAAACCAGGACGGGAGGGAGCGCCTGGCATTTTGGCACTGGGTTTGCTGAGTCATGCTGCAGGTGCAAGAGCAGCTCTGAAGGGGGCCGGAGGTGCCGGTGGAGCCAGATCTGGACCCAGATCTGTTGTCCCTGGATTCGCGACATTGGTGACAGGACCGCAGAAGGCAGGACGGAGCCCCCGAGAAAGTGTCCAGGACACGAGGCCTCGGGACAATGCTCGCCGCTGACCCTGCACGGGGCTCCCAGAGCGGGGTCCCCTCTCACCGCCAGGCTGCCCCCTAGGCTCTGACAGGGCGCGACCGGAGAGGCGCTGGCACCGAGGCCCTCGGTCGTGGCCGCCCTCGAGGGCTCCTTTGGAAAGTGCCTCAGATTCACCGGAAATCCATCAGACACAGACATGCATGATTTAATCCACCAGATACTGCTGCAAACCTTCCTGTGAAAATCAGCGGGAGAAATCTGTCCCACGCCTGTTCTTCCTTCTGTCTCCAGCTATAGTTTTTGCTTTCTTGTGTGGAAAAGCAAGTGTCTAAGTCACAAGCCACCCTGATACCTCTCAGTTTGCTTTCCCGTTTCTGAGCTGGTCAGTGTCGGCACTGGGTCGCTCTGCGGGCCCTGCTCTGCCCAGTCCACCCTGACTGTGTGCTGGGGTCTGTCCTGTGCTGGCTGCCCGCGGTCCCTGCCGTCTGCTCCTTTTAGACAGGGCGCAGAGCAGGAGAGGCGGCAGTCAGTCCCTGGTCTCGGCGGGTTGGATGGCTGCGTAGAGCCTGTGTGGTTCCATCCCTCCAAGGAGGGTCTGGGCCTCACCGCTGGTGCTGGGCCTTCCCCTCAGTCTTTGTGTCCCTGCCTTCTGTCCTCACACCCGGTCCAGCCCTGGGGCCTCACATGTTCGAGGAATAAATGCACTGTCTTTATCTGGATAATGATGCTGTTTCCTCACTAGAGCATATCTCGAACCCGGCTGTGCATGGGGATCCCCAAGGAGCTTGTTTCTCCTGGACAAATGGTCACGGTAGCAGCATGCTTTGCGGGCTAGCGGTGGAGATTAGTCGTGGCAGCTAAGGTTCCTATGGTGCGCGACCTGTGCACGGGTGTCTCCAGAGACACTCGTCGAATCATCTCGATGGTCCCACCTATGAGGCAGCTGCACCTAGAATGTGACTCTGCCTGGGGTTCCCAGCAAAGCCACCCGCAGTCACTTGTGAAGGAGCCAGGACAGGCCCCGCCCTGCCGAGGCACCCCTCCTGTGAGCATGAACTGTTACTGTGTGTGCGCTGTGGGCGCCACAGTTCCCGGCATGAAGATTCCTGTTTGCATAACCTCTTCAACCCTGGCCGGTATCACTGCCTGAAACCCAGGGCTGCCGGGCTGCTGGGCCAGAATTACAGACTCTGCTGTTTTGCTTTGAGTCGCTCTCCCAGGGTCCTGTTCCTGAGTTGCGTGCTCTTGTTCATCTTATAATGTTGAGTACTTCCTTCCTTAGTACATCTGGCACTGACTCTTGGTACATGTGACATAGGGTTCTGCTTTTATGTCCTTCTCAACGGGACCGTTCTCTGTGCAGCAACTGCTCCGGGATACAGGTCCTCCTTTCTTGCTGTCTTCCTGGGCCCTGGACTGCTCCAGGCAGGGTTTGCAGAGGTCCCCTGGAGCTGAGCACCTTTGCTCTCTGACCGTCTGGGCTTCGGGCTACCAAAACGAAAGATGTTGCTCGAATCTCCAGAAGTCCTCTCTGGTCAAAGGACTGTGGCTGCCGCCTGCTTTGTCCTCTGATCCCCGGCACCAGCCTGTGACAAGTGAGTGGTGATGACCTTGAATCCGTGCAGAGCCCCCTCCACCACAGGGGCCACGGGAAGTGCTGGGAGCCCGCTCGCGGGCACAGGGCTGCCGGCTGCTGGGACGCGGGCCCGGGCGCAGGAGTTCCGCTTCCGCTCCCTGGGTGGGATGGGGCAGAGGGTCCTCACCCTCTTGGTGGGAACCGGCTGAGGTTGTCGGGAGGGTCCAGCTGGGCAGAGAAGGGGGTGAGGCCGGAGGGGCCGGAGGATCTGAGACCTGAGCCTGGCAGTAAAACCTGGCAGGAGCTGACAAGATTGAGGGCGTTTCCTGTGTGTGTAACCGAAAGGGGCTGGAGTGTCAGGGATGTGAGCTGGGCAGGAGCCTTGGAGAAAGACGTGGAGGGTGAGGATGGATCCAGGGGCTTCAGGAAGGACGCAGTCTCCGTGGCTGATGGGGAGAAGCTGCGGGGCAAACAGCGGGAGAGGACAGGCACTGGCACACATGGATGATGAGATTGGAATGACAGCTCTCAAGTCATGAGGGACCCCAGAGCACATCAAACCCGGGAGAGGAGGTGGTGCAGCAAATGCTGGGCATCAAGGAACTCGGCCCTCAAATCAAGTAATCAGGACCCCGAATGCGAGTACAGGAGGACGAGCGTGAAGGACGGCAGGAAGAGAGCCACGTGGAAACACGGGAGAGGTGGCCCCGCCCCCCAAGGAGGCCACACGTGGGGGCCCGGAAGGGGGCCTGGGGTCTGTGGGTGGAGCGCGGAAGCACGAGCGGGCAGCCTGCATCCCTCGGCCGTTAGGCACAGGCAGGCTCCGGGCTGCGGGGCTGTTTCCCCAGACAGCGCTTCCGAAGCAGGCCTGCCCCTCGCAGGGTCGGACCCAGCGTGACCTGGGAACCTTTTGCCTCTCGCAGGGGTGAGGTGATCAACGGGGGATTTGGCCTTGTGCTGGACGGGACCCAGGAGGCTGAGCAGAAGGCCAAGATGATGCTCAGCTGGGACGTCTCTAACGGAGTGAGTGACCCCCTTGCCCCTCCCTGTCAGTGGCCCTGCCCCCCTCCCAGAAAACAGTCCGGAGCCCCCGCTGCTCCTGTGTCTCCCCTCCAGCCACCGCCAGGGTTTCCCGCCTCTTCAGACGGGCTCTTTCCCGCCCAGCCTGTGTCCGCAGGGGGCCCGGGCGGTGTCGCTCGCGTGCCTGCTTGTGCGTGCGCGTGTGGTGCGGGGCTCCATCCGTCTCTATGGCCACGCGGGCCTGAAGGGGGAAGCAGCACAAATGCGAGGTCAGGGGGTGATGGGGGGTATTTGCAGATGGGAGTGGAATGGGGAGGGGCTTGGGAGCCCTGCACTAGGGTTAGACTTGGGTGGCCCAGGAGAGTGGAGGAGCGAAGCCCCAACAGAGGGGGCTGGTCCTCGTCCGGAAGGCCGGTGCGGCAGTGAGGGAATGGCTGGGGGAGGTGGGGAGTGGCAGGAAGGCAGCCAGAGGTGGGGGGAGGGCCGAGGCCACCGTCCAGGGGGCCCTGAGGACGCTGGGCCTGGCCTGGGGCCCCTGCCCGGGGTGGTGATGGGGAGTTCGGGCAGAAGGATGGCCAGTGTCACATCGTCACAGGCGGGTGGGTCAGTTTTCTGGCCAAGAGAGGAGGAGGTGTGACCTGGGAACGCCTGGTGGGAACCCACTGACCCTCCAACGACGTGGCACCGACGCTGCACGCCCTCTCCCCGCCCCGCCGGCAGGTGGCCCGCCGCTGCTGGTCCGGGAACCGGAAGGCCTACGAGATCATCTGCCAGACGATGCAGGAGGACAGGGGCTTGGTGGTGACGCTGCCCCATGAGGTGGCGGATCAGCGTGTGCTCCAGCGGGCCCTGCGGCTGTGAGCGGGACCGAGAGCCCTGTGGTCCCCTCACCACCTCGGCCCCGCCCTCACCTCACAGCCACCCGGCTCCCTCCGCTACTCCCCGTGCTCTCCTGGGTCAGGAGCTGTGCTCACGCCCTCTTGGGGTTCACCACCCGGAGGGAGTGTCACTGCACCCCCAGCTTACAGCTGAGGCCAGAGGGCGGGGACCTCTGCTGTCCCCACGCGGCTCCCTGGGGACCGGGAAGGCAGTGGGGGTCTTCTTCAGGGCTGGGTGCTCAGGCCTGGCGCCGAGTGGGCTCGGGGGCCTGGTGCCGTGAAAACTGGCTGAGCGGGGCACTGACCAGTCCTTGGAGCCGCCTGCTGTCCCTCCTCCCGCCAAGGGGCAGGTGCTCCTTTGGCCAGGCTCTCGCCCATCGCCCCGCCTTCCCCCGACTGACCGACCGACTGGCGTGGGACCACCAGGTGACCAGGCAGAGACGGCCTGGCTCGGGCCGGCAGTCCACGCCCGAGACCTGCGACCTCGCTGCACAGAGAGGCCAGCTTTGAGCATGTCCTCATTCTCCTTGGTTCCCACGACAGACTCAAATTGAGAAAGAGATTGGGGGCCGGTCAAAACTTGACACCTGCCCCCCACATCTAGCTGGGGGGCCGAGTCCTCCCCACGGGCCATTCCACCTTTGCCTGAGCTAACAAAACCCCACTGTTGTCTGGGCAGCAATGTGCACGTAAAAAGTAGCTGATTTTCCAGCCTTCCTTGTAATTAGGAGTGACCATTGGCCTGGTTCCGGCCCATGAGATGACGTGGAAGTCTGCTGGGTGGGTCTTCCGGGAAAGCTGTAATAAAAACAGACAGGTGCGGCTGCATCGCTCTTTGCTTTTGCCCCTTCTTCCTGCCAGAACCTCAGGTGTGATGCCTGGGAGCACAGCAGCCCTGCTGTGAAGTGACCATGAGGCTCACCGTGGCACTTGGAGGCACGTGGAAAGGCAGAGGCGCCTGGGTGGGCTCCTGGCAGTGCTGGGAGCTGCTGTACCAGGCCCGGATGGCCTCCCCTTCTCCTTGGTCCTCACCTGCTAAAGCCATCCTGGGAGGGCTTCTCTTCCACACGGCAAGCACGAGGTCCAAATGATCGTATCGCCGCCAACAAGTCTCCACGGAGGGCACCCTGCTGCGTGTATCTGTGCGAACACTCCCTGTTCCTAGGGAGAGACAAAGAGGATATGTCCAGGTTGAAGACCGGGCCCTCCCGTCATCCTTTCCCATCCGGCACCCTCGCTTATTCAGGACAGCCAGGGCTCGGCCAGCCTCAGGGCAGGGTCTCAGGAGGCTTCCGGCCACGTGTGAGGGCTCCACACCCGCCCTAGGCGCCCTACTGAGGCCCCCAGTGAGCAGTCTCCTCCCGTGCCTCAGCTGCCAGCAGGGAGAAGGGACAGCTGACACCCAGAGTGGAGCCACCACCGGGCCCGGGGGGAGTCAGGGCAGTGACCGCAGCCTCGGTAGCCACGGAGGTGCCAAGTTAAGATGGTCACTCGCCACCTGGCTCTGCAGGGATTGAGCCACCAGCCACTGCAGCCGCTGACTTTTCAGCGCACCCGGAAAGTTCAGGACGAAGAGCAGGGTGAGACTCTCTGTGTTCTGGGAAAACGGGCAGCACAGGCCCTCAGAGGGTCAGGTGTTTTCTGGAGAAGTCGTTTATGAACCTGGATTCTCACCTCTTCCCACAATTAGAAAAGCACTAAAACCATTAACTTAGGTATTTGCTCCTTCCCACCAGCAGCAACCTTCTGCCAGCCTTCTTGAAGAAAGGAGAGGTGTGTAGTCCGCTCAGAAATATTTTCATCAAAACAGTGAAGGTAGAAAACAGTCGGCCCTGATGGGCGTGAGTTCGGCTGCCTTCGAAACTGGGGCTTGTGAAAGTCTCAGGGCCCCTCCCGGGGCCCCCTCTGCTCCCTGGGAACCTGGACCCCCCCGGGAACAGAGGCTCTCCCTGCCGGCCAGAGCAGGCTGGTGCAGGAGGCTCGGCTCTCTCGCCCTGGGCTTTCCAGAGGGGGCTCCTACCCTGGGGGCTGGCGCTGGACTTGACCTGCACTCGCGTTCTATTTGGCCTGCCCTCTGTAAAAATTTTTTGCAATCGTCACCGATTTTTAGAAATTGGGAAATTTCACTTAAAAAATCCAGATTTTGAGTTTCTTAAAGATGTCAAGAGATAGGTGACGCCACGCGCTCGCCACCGCTGTGGTGGCGATTAGCCAGAGGCCCCTTGGGCCTGGGCTTGTTTCACCCAAGTTACCGCAGCCCTGCAGCCTCTGCTGTCCTCCAGTGGCGAGGCCAAGCGTGTTTGTTGTTTATTCTTGGACAGGAGCTGCTGATTTCTTACCCCTGCCTGTTCCCCACGTTTGTGTCACCTGCATGGCCTCTGTTGGGATTTGAATCTGTGTCTGTATTAGGGCTCTCTAGAGAACCAGCAGGAGGTATACCCGTACGTATATCCATATGTGCCATAGATAGATGTCCATGTATAGAGGTAGATGCCGTCTATGTCACTTGCGCCGGAGGCCCAGGGAAGCCGGGGGCGCAGTTCAGCCCCAGCACCAGGGCCAGGGAGCCCGGGGCGCCCGATGGTGTGAGTCCCCGCCCAAGGGCAGGAGATGAGAGGAGGGGTCCCAGCTCAAGAGGGAGGCAGAAAAAGGCAAGCTGCGCCTCCTCCCACCTTCTGTTTTGTTCGGGCCTCGACTGCTTGCATGACGCCTATCACTTTCTCTGGGGACCCCCCCCCCCATTCAAATCCTAATCTCACCTGCAAACACCCTCACGGACACACCCAGAAGCAAGGTGTAAAACGGCCCGGTCCACACGACGTGTAAAATTTACCGTCACGGCGATCTTTGATGGAGAAGTTTCCTTTAACTCTGTGGTACCACGATTTACAATGAGAAATGTGTGTTTGGTCTTCAGCCCCGTTTCTGGCCCAGAGCTCCTAAAACCCGTGGAATTTCCTAAGTGATGAGTGAGATGAGGTGTTTTGCTATTCGTAACAAGCCCCTTTCTGCCACACCTGAATTTATGTTTCCGAATTTGGGGCCTCACCTGAGACGGGGCTTGTCGCCCGGGGACCCAACCTTGTGACTGGAGAGTTGAACTTTCAGTTTCCCACCCGCGACCTCCAGGGAGGGGAGAGGGGCTGGAGGTTGAATCAATCACTGATGGCCAATGATTTCATCCATCTCGCCTGTGTAAGGAAGGCTCCAGAAAAAAACAAAAGGAAGGGGATGGGGAGAGCTTCTGGGCTGGTGAAGCCCTGCAGATCCGGGGTGAGCGGCACACTCGCAGAGGGAGCCCGAGTCCTTCCCCAGGCCTGGCCCTGCGCGCCTCTTCCATCGGGCTGTTCTTGAGTTATGTCATTTCATGGTAAGCCAGTGATTTAAGTAAAATGTTTCTCCGAGTTCTCTGAGCTGCTCTAGCAAGTTAATTGAACCTGAGGAGGGGGTCATGGGAACCCTCCATAGGTAGCCGGTGGGTCAGAAGCACAGGTGCCAACCTGACTAGCAATGGGCATCTGACGGCACTCTGGCAGGCCTGAGCACTTGAGCTGCGGGATCTCCTGGTAGATGGTGTCAGATGTGTCAACTGCCTGGTGGTGTTGGGGAAAAAAGCACATTGGAACGCCCGGCCCAGCCCAGCCCCACTCCTGCCACAGCTCCGGAAGGGCTGCATGCTACCATTGACCGTTCAGAGTCCACAGTGAGGCCTTTCAGCCTATCAGGTGCTGGGAGAGCAGCATCTAGGCTGGTGGGGTTTCCCCCCAAATGCAAATATGACAAGTGCACGTGTGTCCTCCGCTTCTCCTCCCCCGGCTGCCCCAAGCCCTTTCTACACCCACCTGCTCGGAGGGCAGGGCCTGGGTTACTGAGGGTGAACGCACAGTGTCTGCGGTGCTCCTAATGCCCGGAATCCCTCTAGAATGTGCCTTTCTCTCTGTGCCTGAGACATCACCGAACCATCACCGGCAGTCAAGCCCAGGGAATGAGCTGCCCCCCTGCTCCTCCCTGCTTGTTGCAGGGTGGTTGGGAGTGCAAGGAGAGTCCTTGGCAAACGTTTAACAGGACTCATTTCACCCATTTAAAAATGTTTTTAAAAATACTGTCAGTCTGGGCTTCCCTGGTGGCACAGTGGTTGAGAGTCCGCCTGCCGATGCAGGAGACGCGGGTTCGTGCCCTGGTCCGGGGGGATCCCACGTGCCGTGGAGCGGCTGGGCCCGTGAGCCGTGGCCGCTGAGCCTGCATGTCCGGAGCCTGTGCTCTGCAGCGGGAGGGGCCGCAACGGTGAGAGGCCCGCCTACCGCAAAAAGAAAAAAAAAAATATTGTCAGTCACTCTTGAAAGGTGAAAAATCAAGCAGTGGAAACATCCATATTGCCACCAAAGGTTTTTCATGAAAACATTTTTTCTTTATTGTGGTAAAAAACATATAGCATTTACCATCTTAACCATGTTTAGGTGTGCAGTCAGTGGCCTTAAGCCCATTCACATTGCTGTGCGGCCATCACCACCCATCGTCTCCAGAACTTTCTCATCTTCTCAGACTGCATCTGTGCCCTCATTACACAGACCTGCCCACACCGGCCCTTCCGCCTCCCCAGCCCCTGGCGCCGACCATCCCACTTTCTGTCTCTCTCTAGGGACTCACGTGAGTGCACTCACGTGCTGCAGTGTTTGTTCTTTCATGACTGACGTACTTCACTTCGCATAATGTCCTCAGTGTTCATCCATGTTGTCCCGTGTGTCAGCATTTCCTTCTTTTTTTTTAAGACTGAATAATATTCTGTTGAGTCCATAAATCACATTTTAATTTATCCATTCAACCACCAGTGGGCAGTGAGGTTGCCGCCACCTGTGCTGAGCAGTGCTGCTGTGAATACGGGCGTGCAAATATCTGTTCCGGTCTCCGCTTTCAATTCTTTTGGGCTCACACCCAGAGACGGGGTTGCTGGGTCATATTGAAACCACACAACTGAGATGGGATTCGAACCCAGCCAAAACCCAGACTGGGACTCAAACCTTCGGGCTGGGACTCAAACCCATGGTCTTTTAAGTAAGATCACACACCTGGTCTCAGGACTTGGTGAAGCTCAGGTTCTTTATGTCTCAGTGCAGAAGGAATTCAATGAGAGCCAAAGTGATAGGTAAGAAGTGGATTTATTTAGAGAGCTACACATTCCATAGACAGAATGCAGACTGTCTCAAAAGGTGAGAGCGGCCCTGGGAGAAACACTCCACAGACAGACGGTGGGCCAGCTCGGAAGGCGAGAGGCCCCGAAATATTGAGTGGTTAGTTTCTATGGGCTGGGTAATTTCATAGGCTAATGAGTGGGAGGGTTATTCCAACTACCTTGGAGAAGGGGGAGGGATTTCCAGGAATTCGACCCCTGCCTGCTTCTTGGCCTTTTATGTTCAGCCTCGGAATTGTCCTGGCCCCTGTGGGTGTGTCATTTAACTGTGAGCATGTAATGAGGCTCAACGTCCACTGGAAGTTAGATCTTCTGTCATCTTGGACCTAATAGGTTCTCACCAGTTTTTGTCGTATCCACAACCTTTTAAAGGTTGTGCCCTGCACTCTTCCCTCCTGTTTCAAGATGGTAATTCTGCGTTTAGGTTTTTCAGGAACTGCTACACTGTTTTCCACAGTGGGGAAAACATATTTAATTATAAAAATTAAAGACACTCATGATCTAAAACAAAATGAAAAAGTGTCAAAGGTAGTGAAGTGTAGAGTGAAAGAGCCCTTTCCCACCTCGGTTCAGAGCAGTCAGGGTGCTAGCAGTGTCTGTGTCTTTCCAGAAACTTCCCCAGGATATGCAGGCGGGTTCTCCCCAACAATGTTCTGCATGGACTTCTAACAATATACGTTTCATGGAGACATACAGAACATAAAAGTCACCATTTTAAAGTATAAACGTTGGTGTTTTTCGTAGCCTCACGGTGTTGTGTAGTCATCACCACTGTCTAATTCCAGTACGTTCCATCGCCCCGAAAAGAATCCCTTGGCCCTTAGCAGTTAGTCCTAATTTCCTGCCCTCCATCCCCTGGCAACCACTAATCTACTTTCTGCCTCTACGGATTTACCTATTATGGACATTTCACATGAACGGTATCACACAATATGTGATCTGTTGGGTCTGGCTTCTTTCCCTTAGCATGTTTTCAACGTTCATCCATATTTTAGCGTGTATCAGTACTTCATTCCTTTTTATGGCTAAATAATGTTCCTTTCTATGGAAAGGCCAGATTTTGTTCACCCCTTTGTCTGTTGATGGACACTTGACTGTTTCCGTTTTTTTTTTTTTTTAATGTAGCATTATGCTACTGTGAACATTCACATACAAGTTTTTGTGTGGATGGGTTTTCATCTCTCTTGGATATATGCCTAGGAGTAGAATTGCTGGGTCATAAGGAAATTCTATCCTTGACTTTTTGAGGAGCTGCCAAGCTTTTTTCCACAGTGGCTTCACCATTTTACATTCCCACCAGAAATATATGAGGGTTCCAATTTTTCCACACCCTCACCAACACTTGTTATTGTCCATTTAAAAAATTATAGCCATCCTGGTAAGTGTGCGTGGTATCTCATTGTGGTTCTGAATTGCATTTCCCTGATGAGTAATGAATGATACTGAGTTTTTTTTCATGGGCATATTGGCTAATTGTATTTCTTCTTTGGAAAAACGTCTATTAAGATCCCTTGTGTATTTTTAAATTGGATTGTCTGTTTGTGATTAAGTTACAAGTTGTAAACAGTATATTCTGGATAGTAGATCCCCATCAGATATATGACTTGAAAATTTTCTCCCATTTTGTGGGTTATCTTTTCACCTTCTTGTTTGTGTTCTTTGACTCAAAAGAGTATTTAATTTTGTTGAAGCCCAACTGGTTTCTTTTCATTGGTTGTGCTTTCAGTTTCACAGCTAAGAAACCACTGCGTAATCCAAGGTCACAGATGTAGTAGTTTTATAGTTATAGCTCTTACATTAGGCTTCGGATCCATTTTGAGTTCGTTTCTGTGTCTGGTACGAGGCGGAGGTCCAAACCCATTCTGGTGTATGTGGATAACCAGTTGTCCCAGGACCATTTATTGAAAAGATTGTTTCCTTCACTGAATGGTCTTGGAGCAATTTATTTTTGGCACAAATTCTTACATATAAATGTTTCCTGTTCTTTTCAATATTATTGATGTACCTTATTTTATTTATTTATTGGCCGTGTGGAGAGACCTAAGTTCCCCAACCGGCATTGCAAGCGTGGAGCCCTAACCTCTGGACCACCAGGGAACTCCTGAAGTACCTTATTTCTTCTTTTTTAAAAATGAATTTATTTATGGCTGCATTGGGTCTTCGTTGCTGCACGCGGGCTTTTCTCTAATTGCGGCGAGCGGGGGCTACTCTTTGTTGTGGTGCGCGGGCCTCTCATTGCCGTGGCTTCTCGTTGGGGAGCACCGGCTCTAGGTGTGCGGCCTCCAGTAGCTGCGACATGCGGGCTTAGTTGCCGCAGGTGCGATCTTCCTGGACCAGATATCGAATCCGTGACCCCCTCATTGGCAGGCGGATTCTTAACCACTGCTCCAGGGAAGTCTCCCGAAGCACCGTATTTCTGAAGAACTTTTAATAATACATCATTCCTCAATTTAATACACATTTACTGAGCGTCTCCACTGCTAGCATCTGGGCACACAGCTGTGAATGACTCGACAGGGTCACCGTCCTCACGGAGGCTTCACGGGAACAGGGACGAACGGAACAACTGTAGTTGAGACTTGTCTGAGGGGCGGGGGGAGGGCACTCGGAGAGAGGCCCCCCCAGGCTGGAACCCGCTCGTCCTGCGGGAGGAGGGGGAGCGGGGCGGGGGTCCGGTGTGGGGAGCAAGGACAAAGCGGGGCCGCTCGGGGAGGGGGCGCAGCCGGACCTGCGCTTTGTTAGATCACGGGCGCGGCCGGCGGAGGACTGACCGGGGGCGGGGGCACGGCAGCCGCGGGGTCATCGTCCCGGAACGCGCGGGTGAGGCGCGGTCGGTCCGGGCGGGGACGAGATGCGAGGCAGCGCTCACTGAGGCGGCAGGACCGCTCGGAGCTACCAGCCGCCGGACCGTCCCCGACCCACGGTTCCGCCGGTTCCGCCGCGCGACCCGGCCGGGGGCGTAACCCCAGCCTCTAGCGACCCACCCTGCACCGCCCACCGCGCGGAGCCCTGACGTCACGCGGCCCGGCAGGCCCCGCGCCCCGCCTGCCGCTCCGCGCACGCGCGCCTCG
>NW_021703780.1:102196012-102204389 GCF_005190385.1 Monodon monoceros
GCCTCTCGTGGGCCCCCGGGCCGCCGGAGGCCAGGACCTGCTGGTGCACCTGGAGCGTGGCGTCCTCGCGCTGGCCGCGCCGTCCCGGCGTCCGCCGCCCGGCCAGGAGGCCGCCAGCCCGGCAGGGGCCCGCCGCGCGTCCGCCGGCCCCGGCTACCGCTGCCCCGAGCCGCAGTGCGCGCTCGCCTTCGCCAAGAAGCACCAGCTCCAGGTGCACCTGCTGACGCACGGCGGCGGCCAGGGCCGGCGGCCCTTCAAGTGCCCGCTGGACGGCTGCGGCTGGGCCTTCACCACGTCGTACAAGCTCAAGCGGCATTTGCAGTCGCACGACAAGCTGCGGCCTTTCGGCTGCCCGGTGGGCGGCTGCGGCAAGAAGTTCACCACCGTGTACAACCTCAGGGCGCACATGAAGGGCCACGAGCAGGAGAGCCTGTTTAAGTGCGAGGTGTGCGCCGAGCGCTTCCCCACGCACGCCAAGCTCAGCTCGCACCAGCGCAGCCACTTCGAGCCCGAGCGGCCCTACAAGTGCGACTTTCCCGGTGAGCGGCGCCGGCGGGGCCCGGAGACGGGAGTTTGAGGCAGGTCTCGTCACTTAGAAAAGCTCCGTCCGGCGTGTAGGCGCGTGCCCCGGGCTGCAGGGACGCAGGGCCACGCGGCCCAGGCGAGGCCTTAAGGCGCCGAGGGGATGATCGCGGAGGTGCGGTGCATCCACTATTGTGACGTTGAAAGCGTTGTTTCCTTCGGGCTTCACAGTTGCGTAAAGTTCTGAAAGTCGTCCTTATCTTCAGACGGAGAGACTCTGGGCAGGTGGATGCTGTGGGCGGAGGGGTCTTTCTCCGCTGTGAGTGCCCTGAACTCTCTACCGGGATAGGCAGCTCTAGCTGCTCTCGCGGGGAGTGTGTGTCTTCACGAGAGAAGGTTCCCGCCTGGGAAGGAGGGGCTGCGGTGCGGGGGCCACGCTGCAGAGCCAAGACAGGGAATGGGGGCAGTGGGGCGGGCTGGGGGCAGGGTGCCCGAGGGCCTCCCAGGTGCCCTTCCTTAAAAGAGAAGCGCGAGTGTGTGCCCGGCGACCCTGTTGATGCGTCATGGACGCGGAGTGCGCTCCTTAGAATGTATGTTATGAAGCGCACTCACATGTGGGATTTTGAAAGGGCGGAAGAAAATTCACGTTACCAGGTTCCCGTGTTTTCTTCCCGCGTGCCCTGTCCTGTCCTGTGCACCCCGTCTCCGTGGAGAGCACGGCTGTAGGCCACTGATTCCGAACGCTTGGTCCTGCATTCGGAATCTGGCGGCGGTCTGCGGGCCGCTCTCTAGTAAAAAGCTCAGGGGCATCCTTCTGAGCATAGTACCAGGAGGACCAGGGGTCCAGCCTGCTTCTGGGCACGAGGTCACCCTGGGGGTTTTGAGGTGAATGGTACGCGGGGTGTTGGTTTGAGGTGGGCGGGAGCAGGAGAGGGACCAGTGAAGCTGCGTGAATGTTCCAGACCGGAGGGTCCTGAGGGGTGACCCAGGTAGACGCAGTGGGGCGCTGAGGAGGCTCCAGTGGGAAGGATTGCAGAGCTGGGTCAGGAGGCTTCACTGTCGGTTGGGGGAGGGTGCTTCTTGCTGAGCCAGAGACTGACTCAGCCTGTTCAGACCTCCCTGACGGAGTGTGAGAAGACACCAAGGCCCGAAGTAAGGAATGGCTGGGGCTGCTGGGCACAGACACATTTGTGCCCGAGAGGAGGCTTGTAAGGCATTTAGGAAGATCAGCGTTTCCCAGTTAAGTGTCGCTGTGAAAAGTGGGGCTCCCTGGGCTGTCCCGCAGAGTGCTGTGCGCACCTGGCAGCACCATAAAGGCTCTGAGAAGCGCTGCAGTGGAGACTCCTGGCCAGCATCTCGTAGCCTCGTGTCTTCTGCCCTGTTTGAGCACTGAACCTTTGTGTCAAAGGAGAACTAGTGACGTGCAAAGTCTGGTGGCTCAGCCGGGGTTGACGATGCAGGTGGTGGAAAAAGGCCATGTGAGCGAAGATGACCCCAGTGACCCTTGACAGATCAGGGAACCCCGAGGGAACGGACCAAAGGGAGAGAGAAGCGCGCTGCCAGAGGCCGGGCTGCCAGCCGCCAAGGACGTCTGGGGGACGTTTACGAGGGTGGGGGATGCGGCCTCCCTCCCACAGGTGAAAAAGTCCCAGGTGTTACTGCAGTTGTTTGCAGCCCTTCCAAGCTCAGCCCGACCAGGCGGAATCTTGTTCCTTAGTCTCTGATTTCTCTCGTTGGGTTTCCGGTCTCACATGGGCGACCTGGGCAGTTGAGTTCCCACCGTGTCCACAGGGTCTGAGCTACAGAACTGGGCGCACGGCTGTGCTGGAGGACTTTCTCTTGATCTGGTGCTGTGTCTCCCGGTCACATGGGGACAGGTGGCCTGTGTGCACCCGTGGGCTGCCCTGAGCCACCCCTACTTTCGCTGCGAAGGTTTTCACTGTCTGGAGATGCTCCCCAGTCGTCGTCCTCCGCATCTGCCCCAGTGCACGCAGAGCCCTGGGGTGGTGACTGGGTTAGCCGTGTCGTGGGATTCTCGTCACGCCAGTGAGCAGGGTTTGTGTTTTCTCTGTTCAGGCTGTGAGAAGACGTTCATCACAGTGAGCGCTCTGTTCTCCCATAACCGGGCCCACTTCAGGGAACAGGAACTCTTTTCTTGCTCCTTCCCTGGATGCAACAAACAGTATGACAAAGCCTGTCGTCTGAAGATCCACCTGAGAAGCCATACAGGTAAGAAGCCGGGGGCGCCTGGACCCCATCTGCCGCCGGCGCAGCTCACGTTTGTAATCACGTGGTGTGATTTTTTTTCCTTTCTAAGGCGAAAGACCTTTTATCTGTGATTCTGACAGCTGTGGCTGGACCTTCACCAGCATGTCTAAACTCCTGAGGCACAAAAGGTAATCTCTACATTTTGGTTGAACTGTCAGTTTTGGAAACAGGTGAGTTGTTTGTTAGTAGAAGCCAGTGGGTGGAATAATCTTTGGATTTCTTTAAGCTATAAAAAACAAACCAACGTGAATAACTTGGAAAATTCAGAAACCTTATAAGAAGAAAACCACACAGAATCTGATCCCCCAAAGTCAGTGTTTTCTGTGTGTACTTGTTTTTAAGTTTAACTCGTATACTTAATATGCAATTTGACATTAAAAAAAAATTAAGGTTATAGACTAAGCCTTCGTCGTGTCTTTACAAACTTCCCGCGGCGGTGATGACGCCTTGGAGGACTGGGCCTCTGTGCAGGTGACACTCGGCGCCTGGCCCGTGTCCCTTGTTTGGCCTCTCAGCAGCTGTGACACTGAAGCTCTTGTTCTCCTGTTTTTGTTTCGTTTTGTTTTATACATTTATTTATTTTTATTTATTTTATCTTTGGCTGCGTTGGGTCTTCATTGCTGCGGGCAGGCTTTCTCTAGTTGCGACGAGCGGGGGCTTCTCACTGTGGTGCGTGGCCTTCTCTTTGTGGTGGCTTCTCTTGTTGCCAAGCACGGGCTCTAGGTGCGCAGGCTTCAGTAGTTGAAGCCCGTGGGCTCAGAAGTTGTTGCTCGCGGGCTCTAGAGCACAGGCTCAGTAGTTGTGGCGCATGGGCTTAGTTGCTCCGCGGCCTGTGGGATCTTCCCAGACCAGGGATTGAACCCATGTCCCCTGCATCGGCAGGCAGATTCTTAACCGCTGTACCACCACGGAAGCCCCTTGTTCTCCTGTTTTGCATTGGGAGCCAGAGAGGTTGGGTGGTTTGTCTGTACTTGCACAGTTGGGATCTGAGGTGTCTACTTAGAGAAAGACTGTGTGTACGTGAGGTGATGTCCCCTGCAGTGTGGACAGCCTGTGTAGGAGCGGGGTTGCTGAGGGGGGGAGGTGGCTTCGTCAGGGTCTCTGGGAGGCTGCTCCTCCTGAATGGAGCACTCTGGTTGTGAGTGGTCACTGCCTGTTGCTCTATGTCCCGCAGGAAGCACGACGAGGACCGCCGCTTCCCCTGCCCCGTCGAGGGCTGCGGGAAGTCGTTCACCAGGGCCGAGCACCTCAAGGGCCACAGCGTCACCCACCTGGGCACCAAGCCCTTCGCGTGTCCCGTGGAAGGTAGGTGTGAGCCGGCCCCACGGCCGCCTGGACGCTATGCGTGGAAGTTGCTTCGAGGTGCGTCGTGTCGGCTGCACCGTGAGGTGGGCTCGGCTGGTTTTAGCCGGTGGCCGGGCCTTGGGAGCAGTGTGTCGGAAAGAGCAGATTCAGAGTGAGGCCGCGGGACGGGGCCCTGCGGGGGGCGCTCTGCTGAGTCCCCTCTGGGTTTGACGGTTGTGAGGATCCACTGAAGGAACATGTGAAGAAAGCCCATTTCGGCACGTGGCACGTGTCTCGGACTCAGCCGTGGCTCCTCACGCTGTGACTGGACAGTGGTGAAGCCAGGCTGGCGTTTTAGAGGCACGATTCTGGGACGGCGGGCTGGGTCCCTTGGGGTGTGAAGTTGAACACTGGCTCCACCCCCCCGAATCAGTGACCTCAGGCAAGGCTCTCTGGGCTTCAGTTTCCTCACCTGGAGAAGGGGATGCCAAAGACCCACTTGCAGCTGAGCAGTTTCTGGAATGGAGCCCAGGTGGCCTAATCACACACAGGCCCGCCTCTCCCCAGGGCTCCGGTTGGGGCCACAGGCACACAGCTGACGTGCAGGGTGCTTGGTGCACAGAGGAGGTCACCCAGAGGGTTCTTGGGGTGGGGGAGTGGCTCCCAGTAGGCAGGGGCAGTGGAGGCAGAAGGGCCGGTGTGGGCAGCAGGCTGAGGGCTCTAGGCGGGGTGATGGGGCCACAGTGGAGGTTTAGGCTGAGTCTGGGGTCCTGGGCAGATGGGCCGGTGCCTGGGCAGGCGCTGGGAAGGGAGGGACGGCGTAGACGGCAGAGGCGGCAGTTAGAATGCATGGTGCCTGGCGAGGGTTCAGGAGCGGGTGCTGTGGAGGGCGTGGCGGCTGGGTCAGCGTCTCAGTTGAGACGGGGACGCGGGGCACAGGCAGGAGGTGGGTGCGGACGCGCCGCGTTCCAGGTGCCCGCGGACGTTGCTGACAGATGCTCGGGAGGCGGGGCAGGTGCTGCTGGGGCCTGAGAAGCGGGCTGGGGGCGGGACAGGTGCCACGAAGGCGCCTGCGTGCGGCTCCCAGCCCTGCTTCTTCTCTGCTTCTGTCCAGTGGGGCTGGTGGGGGCCCAGCTGGTCAGGGAGTTTAATTAAGGGCCGAGAGGATATCAGTAACCTGCCGCTGCCGGCAGGTCGAGCCCTGGGAACTGCCCCGCGTGCGGGTGGGCAACAGCGGGCGCCCCGGGAGGGGCCTGAGGAGGACGAAGAGGACGCGAGGGGCCAGGTGGGCACTGGGCCAAGAGAACACCAGGTTTGGGAAAGGAGGCCAGTCGGCCGGTGCGAGGAGCTGAGGGGCAGCGGGCGGCTGGCGAGACCTTGGGGGGCGCCCTAACCCCTGCGGCGATGGCGGCGGCGGGTGGGCGGGGCGAGGCTCCCCTCCTTCTTGAGGGGGTTGAGGCAAAGAGGGAGGGGCAGGGCTGGCGACGGAGGAGGGAGGAGTTTCCTTTTGGTACGTGCATCCTTGAGAGCTCTGCGCTGGTCTGACACAGGGTGACCGGCAGCGCTTGGTCAAGGGTGTGGCGGTGAGGGCGGGCTGGCGGAGGCACCCCAGGACCCTTTGCCACACTTGCTGAGAGCTGACAGTTCTGGAGTCTGGGTGATTTCACCATTTTCTCTGGTTTTGTAGGTGTTCGGAACATTCTTAATAAAAAGTTAAGAAGCCGCCACTCCCCGCCGTTCCCGTAGTAGTAGCCGGAGGAGGAGAGGATGGGGATTGCAGCACGGCAGCGAGTGTGGACGGGGGCGGGCTGAGGGCGGCGTGTGCCTGGGGGGCTTCTCTGGGCCTCCAGCCTGCCGTGGAGCCCACGGAATGTGGGTGCGAGCTGGGCAGACTCCTGACGAGCTGGGGTTTGGAGGGAAGTCTGTCTTTGACAAGTTGCTTCTGCCCTTCCCCTGGCGGGGTGGTAACGTGGTAGAAATGCGTGGGGCTGTGTGTGAATATCCTTAATTTGTAAAGCAGTGGCACAAGTCTCAATAGATTATGTCGTAATTAGGAAAACGTAGTCGTTGACGCACATGAAAAAATGGTCCTACTTCTGATCGTCAAAGGAAATACAAATTAAAATGATACCTGCGTTGTTGTTCCCTGTCGAATTTGCAAGTATCTCTACAAGTAGAAACTCTCTGCTGGCAGCAGCATGATGACGTCCCTGTGGTGGTCGACCCCGCCCTCGGGAAGGCCGTGCGATAAGCCTGGAAGTCTCTGTGAGGGTCCCAGCTGGGAGGGGGTGTGGAGCACGCGTGGCGACAGGGCCCCCGGGGGCAAGACCAGAGATGTCTCTTCTCTCTTGTGTTTCCCAAGTGCCCTGTCCTGAGCCTGACCTGAGCCTGACCTGGCAAACGGGTGTGAAGTTTTGTTTGAAAACGAAATCAGTTCAGAACTGCTCTCAGGGGTAGCAGAGCCCTTACTGCCGTGGCCGTATCCTCTCTGCGTAGCCTCTTTTCCTGCAGTAGCCCTCCTCCAGCCCCCAGCGACCCCGTCTCCTTCCCTGACATGCTGTAGCGTGATAGCGCCGTGGCGTCCTTCCTGGGCGTCGTGAGTACCGTGGAGGCCCCGCTTTACAGAGGGGGTCGAGACGGCCGTACACGGGTGGGGCCGGTCCTGCAGCTCCCCACAGCCTGGCCTGGCAGCCCCTTGGCCGCACCTCCTTGCTGTGGTGGCCACGCCGCCCGGCACCTCAGACGTGACCTATCTCCTGAGACCTTCCCTCCTCGGGGGGGGGGGGGGGGGGCGCTCTCCTCTGCTCCCGGAACGCTGGGTGGCCTGACCCCGGGCTTTATTCCGCCTGTGTTAGGACAGCTGGCTGCTTATGTGTCCCTACCAGGTGACGAGCTTGTGGCCGTCAGGAACCCCTCTTCCCTCCCGTGACCCCGCCGTGCCGAGCTCCAGCAGTGGGACGTCGAGGCGTGAAGGAGGGTGGCTGTATCTCTGGGTCTGCCTGTTTCCCTCTGCCCCGGGTGTGTGTCTGCTCTGCGGACTTGGGCAGGGCCAACTCCGGGCTCCCCTCCTGCCTCTGATTCCCGGCCATCTGCTCGGCCCATCTGGGCAACAGCTTCTCAGGGGCGTAATGAGAGGAAGTGGCGGGTCTCTGGGGTGGTCTCCAGCCCCAGATGTCACGGAGTCGCAGGTTTTCTTCCAGTAGCAGCTTAATGGAGGCGGTCAGCCTGCTTGTGCAGGTCACGTGTCCTGTCTGCGGCCGATGCAGGACTTCAGGCTTCCTCGTGATGCTGCCTGAGGGCGCTTGCTGGGGGCAGAGCGGGGACGTGCCCTGTCTGGGTGCTGCCGGGACGGGGACCCTCAGGCTAACACGCGTCCCTCTCTCTGCCCAGGGTGCTGTGCCAGGTTCTCCGCACGGAGCAGCCTCTACATTCACTCCAAGAAGCACCTGCAGGACGTGGCCGCTGCGAAGAGCAGGTGTCCGGTGTCCAGCTGCCACAGGCTCTTTGCCTCCAAGCACAGCGTGAAGGCCCACGTGATCAGGCAGCACCACCGGCACCCAGGTCGGCCCCGCGCACGGCCCCGAGGGCGCCCAGAGTCCACGGGACGCGTGGCAGGGACCGCAGCTGCCACGCTGCATGGCCCCGTGGCCTCTCTTCTGCCGCTTCCCGCCTCTGACCCTGTCACCTGCCCTCGTCTCTGAGGGCTTCCATGGGGTTGGCCCTCGTAGCCTGGCCTTCTGAGTCTCTCCCTGTGACCTCGTCCTGTATTCCAAGCCTGCCCCCCATTGCGTCCGACTCCTTCAGCTCCTGTCCACCCCAGTGCCTGGGAGAGTCCTTGGAGACAGGACAGAGCTGTTCCTGGACGTTCTGGGGGCAGAGCGCGAACCACGACGAGCCCAGAGGGGCGACTCTGGGCACACGGACCTGGCCGTCCTGCTACCTGGGGGCCTGGGACTGAGAATCCCGCCCCGTGCACCGGCCCCTCGGCGGGCCTGAGGGTCTGGGTGGCCCGGCGGCTGCCTCTCCCTAGAGCCGTCCCAGCACCATGCTCTGTGGCCCGGCAGGCCTGCTGCTCCTGGCAGGGCCTGGAGGGTGAGGTCCTAACTGTAGCTACCTGAGCAGGTGCTGCCAGGCCCTGCTCGGTGCCACCTTTGTGACGGACCTGCCCAGCCTCAGGCATGGCCACTTCCCTGCTGTGATCCTGGGAGGGGCACCAGTATGTGAAGCACGTGTTGGGTAGGTGATGGGGGCGTGTGGTCCCAGGCCTGGCGTTTACGATGTGGCGTGGTCTCGTGTCGGGTGG